>NC_142120.1:1320000-1477500 GCF_056152115.1 Neolamprologus brichardi | reverse complement strand
TTTGAACACACATGCTGAACAATATTCCCACAAATGAGATCTGATGACAGCGAGCTTGAATTTACAAGAATTTGGCCGCAGTGTGAATGTTACGATATTCCATAAGCGATGGCAATAAAAACAACAACCAATTTCTCTGGAAAAACACATGGAAATCCAGTACAGAGCCGAACCAGAGTTTCTGAACGTCAACATTTGGCATGACCACTTTTATTCCTCAACTCTTTTAGACAAGCTTTCTTCTCATTTCTTTAAGTAGTCTCCAGGAATAGTTCTCCAGGCTCATTGAAAGACATTCAAAGGTCTGCTTTAGATGTCGGCTGCCTTTTGTTCCATTTCCTGTCAAAATGATCCCACACTGCTTCAGCACGGCTGAGGTCTAGGCTCTGGGGAGCCCCATCCATGACTGAGAGTGTTGCATATTGATGTCATTTAGATTTGGATTCATCACTCCATGAAACCTACTACCGCTGCTTTTCAGCCAGTTCTACTGTAATTTGGCATTTTATTAAAAATGGCTTCTTGACCATTTCTGATGAAGCAAACAGCAGGTGGATCAGCTGAATGGCGAGATGCCTCCTGCATGCGCTGTGTCAGGTCTTTGCTGGATTTGTTTTCTATAGGACATGAAATCTGCATCACATACTGTTCATCAGCCACAGCGCTTCATCTTTTGTCCTCCACCTGTTCAGTTTCCTCAGATTACCTTATAGAACACACTGCAAAGCAAAATACTATTTAATGTCTGCCACACTGGCATTTTTCAACTTTTATTATCACGTACAGACAAACAGTGTAGCCACGTGAAATTCTTTGGCTTGTGCTCCTCAGCTTTACATGAACATATAGAAGCGTGCAGTTATATTAAAGAGGAAAATAATAATAAAAATAACAAAATACTAAAGTATTAAATATTATAGAACGTAAGACGACTGTTTGGTATTTACAGTTTGTGCAGTAAAGATTTAAAGTGACAGTGTAGAGTCCAGTGGTTGTAGTGAGTGTGTCATGGTGTGTCAGCAGTTCAAAAGCCTGATCACTTGTGGCAGATTAGCAGAGATCTAAAGAAATTGGAATAAAATAATATTCTATTCATAAGTCAGCGTTAAGTGGCTTTGCAAACAAAAATAGCCTGAAAGACCGTCATAAAGCCTGGATGACTATCACTCATATCGCTTACATTTTTTTTACAAAGGTCTGACTCCTTGGAAGTAATATAAGGAAACGAGCGGTGGCCCAAGACTTTTGCACAGTGCTGTAGTTCTGAATTGATCTGTATCAATTCTTTGTACAGAGTGGATGAGCTGAAGTTTCCATAATCCATAACATATTCCATATTATTTAACGCCACCTGGAATTTTAGAACCACTGGATGAACATCTGTCTGCTGACCGTACTTTACACTTGCCCATGAATCCTGTAGCATTCCAGGGAAGCATGCTAGGAATGGATGTTAGCTAAAACAGGTGGTCTTATACTCATTTATTGTATCATTATTATGTTAGAGAGCTTAAGCTGTGACACCACTGGTGCAGCGGGTTGCGAAGGCGTTTATGTAAAACAAGATTAGTAGTGATCTAAGGTGGGAAGATCAGATACTGGTCACTCCCAAAAAAAGAGTGGAATTTCAGTTATACGTATGTGATGGACCGAGCAGTGAAGGAAACTTAGGCACAGGTTAAAGTCCAAAAAAATGATTTTTTATTTAACCCAAAAAACATAATTGGTTAAATCATGTAAAAAGAATCAAAATCTGGGGCCCATAAAAGAGGTCAAAATAACAGAACTCTACTCAAAGTTGACAACACGACTGATAACTCAAACAAACTGACCTAACTTAACGAGACAAAGGGGAAACTTAAATAGTGGCTGATCAGCCCACAAAAACAGGAGAAGGGGTAAAACACACAAAACCTAACTAAACCTAACATAATGAACTCCAATTCCCCCCATGGTCCCGAGTTATGGCATGAACCAATTTGTAGTCTTCCTTTAAAGCTGGCTCCGCCCCTTTTCCACCTCTTGGCTCCTTAATCAAGGGACTAGAACAGCTGCAACTAAGGTAACTCAGAAAACAAAAGATTAATCACACATAACAGTGTAAACTAAAATGTGCGCACTTATTTTAGAATGCAGTGTCATGTGGATATGTGAATTAACTCTAAACAAAAACCAGTTATTTATTGTCCTGTAAATTAATTCCTATATTTAAAGAAAGACAAATGTGAATGCGATGTTACTTATAAGCCTCTACACTAACATGGTGGGTGTTACCACTGTGTGGCTGTAAGTGCAGCCATCACAACGTAACTCCGAACACTCCCACCTGAAATAATGTGGAAATTTGCATTGTTGAGGGTAGATATGTAAGACTACAGAAAGCTTAAAATTAGTTTACTTGCAATGTTTTTTACATTAAAACAATGAAGTCGTTTACACAAAGACCAACTCAATTAGACAATAATTCATCTGATTATTTGTAAACATGATGCACTTTAGGCCAAACTCAAACATTGTGCAATAAAGAAAACATGGTCAAGTTCACATAATTTGCACAACAGCAGTATCAGCTGTGAACCAGACCCACACAGTGTTTTTGTTTGTGTGCAGCTTTCAGTGCGTTCCAGCTTTTCACTGCTAAATTTGCAGATTTTTTTTGCACCCAGAGGCTGAAAGCACATTTTAAACACTTAAAAAGAAAAAAAAATGTTGGCGTCTTTTTATTTCCTGCGTGTTGTTGATCTGGCTCAGGGGTTAGGTATGACTGCAATGTGGTAGAGACAGAAGCTGCAGTCAAAGCTCCTGTGATCGGGTGCAGACTTCATAGAGACCAGCAGATGGAGGGGAGAGGATCTGCGTGCATCCTGAAGGTTTAGCAAGAACTGAGAGGTTACACTCCTCCAGTACAAAGATGACCTGTCACACGCTGAAGCATGCCTTATCAATGCAGACGAGCATCCTGTTTATGTACCTCACAGAGCACAGCTATCACAGGAAAAGAGAGCGGGATTACAGATGGAAATATGTATGAAATGTTGTATCTCCCCGTCTCTCTCTCTCTCCCCAAATACCCAGGCGAACTTGGAGGCAGCGTGCATGTGATGCCTGCATTTCCATTTTATTCGCTAATTAATGTTGTTTTGTCTTCAAAGTGCAATTGCAACCTGTAGTTATCGGCCTTGATCGCAGCATTTTCAAGGTTGTCTAGATGTGAGCCGTCACATAACAAACAGGTGTAAATATAGAATAACAGCTCAACAGAGAAATGGAGGATTTACAGCGTGTGGAGAGCGCCGTGCAAACGAGGCACAGGAGAGATCGTTTGTGATAACGTGAAGGACGAAACAGGCATAATATTTCTATCTATATCGCTTTTACAAAAGCTGCTTTTGTTTGTGCGCGTCTGCTCGCCGTGTCTGTTGCGTTTCCCTGCGTGTTTGTTGGTGTGGTCCTTTCTCTTGGCAAACACCCAGCGCGCTGGATCTCTCCGCCTGCTCTGCAGCAGCCAGAGGGGCCGGCCTCAGTCTCACACTCGTGCAGCTCTCACACACACACAGCTGTTGAGCTGTGTTTCATTCACATCGTCACCCTTCTGACATCTGTCTGTGTGTGTGTCACGGTGCCGGTGTGTGTCTGAGTTAGCAGGGTGGTTGGTGTGCGAGGTGAGGTTAAATGGGTGCCTAGCAATGAGAGGAGGCAACTGAGGCGGAACTGGCAGAATATCTCACACACACACACACAAGCAGTGACAACAGAAACAACACTATCAGAGCAACATGTAAACTGCAGGTGCGCCCTGTGCCTCGGTGATTATTCCATACTTTGTTTCGACCCTGTCGCCCGTCACCGCGCGTGCGATAATGTGTGATAATGTATGTGCGACCTCGTGCGATGTGCGCTTGCAGAAACACACTTTGGGTTTTGCACTTGTTGCACTTGATGCACGCTCAGCAAAGTATTTATTTTTCCTGGTTTCATTTGAATCTGACGTCGACCTGGTTAGCGGGGACTGGAGATTTTCCCCGGGTACTTCCTGTGATGACAGGCAGAATCCTCATCCTTGGAGCTGGTTTCTCATTCGACCTTTCCGTGTAACATATTTTTCAGACAGACATATCAAATATCAAACCTTGGTTGCAAATGTCACGAGCTTAAGCCGACGTTAAAAACCAAAGCCTTCAAAATTTGCACAAATGCATGTTTTTAAATCCAACGAGCCGGCTCTGACCACAGGAAGTTGCATTTCTGCAGGTTTTTACAGCTAAAATCACGACGGCGTCTGTGGCTTTACATGTTTGATCAAAGCACTGTTGCATTGTGCATCATGATCCATTGGACTGGCCAACCTGCAACCATCTGGGATGGGCTCCAGCCTCACCGTGACCTTGAATTGGATAAGTGGAATTAAATGGATGTACACTGAAACTAAAGCGCTATATGCTGAGCAGAAACCCATCTGTTCATCTGTAAATGAACCTTTTCCCCCTTTTTTTGGACCGCCACATATGTCGGGAGCACACACTGTAGTCAGCGTTGTTTTTCTATCATCACAGCACACAGCTGTCATTTAACAGAAGAAAGGCAGAGCAGGAGGGCCTGCATTCATCACCTGTTGCTGCGAGCACAACCTCGTTCTTGCCTTTGCATGTTGAGGATATTTTATTTGAATTTAAAACCATTCACTGATTTAAAGAAAAGACTTTTAGTGCACAAACGCTTACAGTGTACTGCTGTTATAGATTTATCTCCATGCAAATATCCATGTGCACCTTTTAATATTCCGTGTTGAAGCAGCAGCGCTGCCTCTGCTCTGACAAACACAAACATTACCGATGAGATGCATCGCAGCCACCGGCAGCAAACCCCTGAAATTCTCGTCGAGGCAGGGCCGCGATTTGGTCCGGAATTTTTATCCTGCAGCTCCGAGCGCCGAGCGGGGCTGGCTGTGTTTGTTTGTTTCTGCTCCAGCCCTGCTTCCTGTAGCGCTGCGGCGTCAACCCGCCCACCGTCCTCCCGTCAGAGCCGTGGAACACAGCCCCGCCGCCACAGCGCCGCACAGGCACCCCAGCGACTGAGGTTTCCTCTTGGACTGACTGAAGTGTTTGCTGTTTTCCACATTGTTGGAATTCAACACCAGCCTGTTTACTGGTCCCCATGTGGCTCCAGTCTCTCCCCTCCTCCTCCTCCTCCTCCTTTCTTTGTGCATGTTTTTCCCCCTTTCCACAACATACCTTCTTTATATGGTGTGTGTATCCTCCTTCTACACAAAGTACGCACACAGCACACCTATGAGCTGGAATTCTTGCCTATATTAGACGCTCCACACGATATCTCATGTGGCGTAAATCACACTGGTCAGTATGAGGTTGAGTGGTTGCTTTTATCCTTTATTACAAAAACAATCACGTGTTCAGATGAATAAATAATTTTATATCACTGAAACAACGGCAGTACACCATAAATATGGGTTTTTTAGACATACACACATGAAAAGCAGGAATCTCAGGCGTCCGAGCGAAATATTTAGGAATGTTGCGAGACACTGGAGATGTGGCGCTTTCATAAATATCCACGGCGACGAGGTGAGAAAGCAGCGACGCTTCACCCTTTACAGCAAGCTGAATGTCAAGAACAAATGAGCTTGAAGCAGCGCTATCAACGTCCTCACTGTGACATTTGGAGTGTTTTTTCCCACGTGAGGTACTGCATGTGCTTCGGGGACTTGATTTTCATATGCTTTATTTTTGCAGCTGACAATAAATCATACAGTAAATCAAAGGAAATAATAATAATATACATCTCAAGGAAAAGAAATGTTAACAAGATGACGAGGTGCATGCAAAATGAGAATCTCTTCTTTTTCCTGTTCACTTCCTTCCCTCGGTGCAGCCAGATGGCAAAGCTCCAGCTCTGCAGTCCTCTTCATACACTCGTCATGTTTGATGGGCATCCCGCTGCTGCCGAGTTTCAAGGAGGCCGCGTGTTTACCGAATGACACTCGTGACAAAAGAAAACTTCTATTTAGCAAGCTGGTTGTTGGATGAGGTGCACGGGGGCAGCGGCGCGCGCGCACGTGCGTGTGCATGTGAGTGTGGACCCTGTGGCGTGTGCAGGTGTGTGCGTCGAATCACGTTCTGCCTCTTCGGTTTCTCTTTCTCTACACTATGTTACATTTTATTATCACTTTTGTGCATCGAACCACTCCAGCACAGAAAGATTTGCTTTCACATCATAAATATCATACACGTGGGGGGGTCGGGGGTGGGGGGGTCTCCTCCGCTGATGGACAAACTTTAAGCAAAACAAAAATCACCTGTTGGACATTTGCAACTGAAACAGGGTTTGAGGGTTTTAATCTTTTATGTTGTTGTTGCTGTCGGTTGCCCTGTCGCTCTCATTACGCTCTAATCTTATGCTAATATTGTCTTTGTCTTCAATGGTGAGGAATTCCCATCAAAGTTTTCCCCTTCTCTTAATACTTTAGGGAATTTTCAAACGTCGGGATGTATGGCTGTAATGCCCCAAGATTTGTTCTCCCTGAAAGAAATGATAGAGTAAGAATATATTAACTACAGAGCAACCTGGCTTTACGCGGTCTGCATTTACTCTTACTTCATTTTAGGTTTACCAATATGTTATGCATAAATATATATATATACGAATATAGATAGAAATCAATATATGCTTTGCAGCATTCCTTTAATTTAAAATTTAAAGCCATGTTCATGCATTAAAAAGCAATTTCATATTTTCGACTGCAGGGTTTAGATGCAAATCCATGGGGCATTACGTTAAAACCATAAACATCATAAAAGAGGAAGTAGAAATTAAAAATGGAGGCAAAAATGAGGACGTTTAACTGGTCATTAATAACTGAATGCGTTCTCGTTTGTTGATGTGAGAAACAAAACTCAAAAAAAAAAAAACTGTATCCAAGAAAGAACAGAAAAATGGCGAGTGTAATGAAAAATAAAAACCCATTTAAAGCAAAGTATTTTTTTTTTATTCACACAAATTTAATAAGATATATAACAACCGTTTGGTCCATAAATATTTAAGGGGAAATAGTTTCTATACACCATCTTTGTCAAGAAACAGGGAAACATGGACAATCTTGATAGAACACTTACTGTACTCAACTATTAACACGAAGATCAATATATAAGGTTCTCGGATTACCCAACTATATCTGAAAGAGTGCACAAATGCTTCCTGTGACATCGCTGCCCCCTTTTTAACAGGATACACCATAAAAAGATCTTCGGAGATAAGATGCAAAACAGTACAAAACTAGTGAGGCGCCAAAAAGGATGTGAATCAGTTAACAAAGAACACATAGATCCTGAATTTCACAAACTTCTCCCAAGTTATAGCGTAAGGCACATAGAAGAACTGAGTTAGGTATCTACTTCATCGAGTAGATCGGGGGCGCCACCTTTGCCCCCCGACGGAACGAACCGTGACGCCCGCTCGCGACGAAATGCGTCGACTCCATTGAAGATTTGCTCGCCCTTTCCTTTCCTCTCGCTCTCTACCTTTCAGCCAGAAGAAACGTGGTTTTTTCTTTTTCCCTTTTTTTGGTCTGTTCAGTGGCAAGTGTCGTTAAACGAAGCAGAAGTATACGGCCGAAAAGGAGAACGCACGGACAGCGATTTCCCGCTGGCCGCCTCTCACGACTCCACCTCTATGAGGTCATCTGAATGTTCATGTCAGCTCTGCAAATCTACGTCGCGGCCGCTTCGCTCCTCGCCCTGCTCTGTTCTTTTTTCGTTACCCTGAGCAACATGATAAAAACAATAATGCACTTCTCACTGGGCAGTGTATCGTCACTGTGCAATCGAGTTTAGCTGTGGATCTACGCTCGCCAGGCTTTTTCTCCGTGGTTAATCTGCGACGAGACGACGACAAAAAAAAGGCAAAAAACCAAAAAGTGCTCTGTCGTGAAAACAATCGTTAACTGCTCTCCAATCAGGATTTCTGCGGCCGGTTTCTAATTGTCGAAAAGGTGACGACGTCGCACGTTGAACAGTTACCACTGTACAGATCGAGGGATTCGCTTCTCTCTCCTCGTCACAGTAAAGTTTCCTATCTGCACGTTTTTCTCCTTCGTCTTCTTTCTCTCGCGTGCAGCTCTGATTCCATCCAACTCAGTCTTTAAGACCGAAACATTCGGAAATAATTAAAGCCTGTTTTCTGGAGTTACCCATATACAGAACATTCTACAAGTTTATTTTTCCCAAATGAGTCCAAAACAGAAAGAAAATATTTAAATCGGATAGTGCGAACACAGTGCATACATGTACAGGTCTGAGGGCAGAGTAGCGGCACGTTTTTAAACTTGACCAATTAAGCATAAATTAAGGAGGGCTCGTTTTCACTCTTTTTTTAACCAGAATCAAGACAAATGTACAAATTAAGTTTTCCAGGCAAACTTTTTTTTCCTTCCTAAAGCCTTCGCCTCCAAAAACGTCCCGTCCCGAGTCAATCTCTGCATCCGCAGTTTCAAATGCTACACATTAAAATGGTTTCCTCGTGTCTTAATGCGGCCGCTGCTGCTCGTTGCTCTTGTTGCTCTTGTTTGCACAGCGCAGCACTTTGTGTTCCAGGGAGCTGTCTCTGCTTGACTTAAAGGTGTCACTTTAAAAAAATAAAATGTGAAACTGAAGAAAGCAAACAAAGAAAGAAAAGCAAAAGAAAGAAAAAAGGGAAACAAACCCAAACAGAATCAGTCTGCTAGCTTGTTAGAAAAGGTTTGTCAAGGTAGTTTGCGAAGGGCTCCCCGAATCATGGCTGTCCAAACTAGAGGTGACGGAGGTCACTACAGTGATAGAGGGGTTTGTCAGGTCTGTTAGTGTGGCCGCGCTGGAGGGGGGGGTCAGGGCCCCACTGTCGGATGAGGGCGGAGGGAGTGAGGTGCCATCAGCCTTATCAACACCTCCATTCTCCTGTCGCAAAACGTTCCTTCTGAATTTGGCTCTTGCGTTTTGGAACCAAACCTGCAAACCAATCCCAATGTGGCTTTTACTTTTAGTGCTTTAAGGAACTTTCTTTTCTTTTTTTAAAGTATCAGATCATGTGTACATTAGCTTACAAGTCATCACAGCTGTTACTGTTTCAAAGTTGTCTCAAGTATATGAATCTCTGTATGATACATTAGTCGGGGCTTAAGGGGCAACAATGAACCAGTGAGTCTGTCCTGAACACTCAATACAAGAATGTGGATTTTTATATAAATCAAAACAAAATGCTACAATTTACTGATTTGTTTGATTTGGTTGTTTTTAACTGTGACAGTTTCATTACACCTAGTGCACTCTGGCTACTAGCAAAGTTAGCAATAGAAGAGTTAACTACTTTCTCCTTTCTTTCCCTCCAAAAGAAAGAAAAAGGAAGAAAGAAACAACATCTACATAGATAAACCCCTTGGATATACATCTAATGACTGAATGGACCGACAAAAGAAAGCAAAACTAAAAAAGATGACGACATCAATGATCACTTTGGTGTCAATGAGGAGGAGGAGTGGCGTGCAGACACACACGTGGGGTGAGCGGCGTTAGTAGCGATGACTCTGCTTACCTGTAGGACTCTCTTAGTGAGGCCTGTTTTCTGGGCCAGCTGCTTTAAGTCCTTGGCGTCGGGGTTGTGGTTGATGGCAAAGTAGGATTTCATTGTCCGCAGCTGATGGTGCTTGAAGGAGGTCCGCATGCGTTTGGTCTTCTGCGTCGGAGGGTAGGCCTGCTGGTCCCGGTCCAAGTGATCGGCGTCGTTCTCGTTACAGCCTGGAGAGAGGGCAGAGCGTGAGGCGGGCTTTGAAAAAGAAACTTTGGCAGGTCAGTTTACATTTGGATAAACAGCCCCGTGTGTCAGACTTCGTTTGCACTGTGCCCCAGGCCACTAGCGCCGCTGTAACGATAAGAAAACAGCTTCATTCCGGTGATTTCCAACTGACGCCGATGAAAAAAGAGACAAAAGATTTCCACTGACAGGCTGAGGCAGAAACAGCTGTTCTGTGTCGTCACGGCGTTTCGTCAAAGCGCTGATAACAATTAAAATCCTCAACAAGCCGAGAAGCTGACTGAAGCGGCTAAAAGGGAAATAAAGCGCGGTGTGTGGCTCGTGTCTGTGAGCAGATCTGAAACAAGAAACAGCAAAATGATGAATTTTAACTGTACGCTGGGACGCGGCTGAATCCTTTCTGCTTGTGTTTGCAAAGACTAATAGGCCTAATGGGCCTCATTTGTCAGTAGCTTAGTGTGTAAAATACTTAAAACGGATCCAGTAAATTAAACGCAGGCGCTGCTCAGCAGTGCTGCTTGTCACTGCAAGAAAAAAGCTTTTTTCAAACACAATTTGATTTTTTAATTATCCCAGAATTTATGAGATTTCGTCTAAAAACATACAATGAAAATGGATTTATGTTGATCCTCACATAGAAGAAGTGTTTCAGGAAAGCACGTCTAAAATATCTGAATCTCTCACGTCGCTGCAAAAGCAGCAAAAATATAGAAATATAGGATTTCTCAGTTTTAAAGTGTTTCCTGTTGAGCTGTTTTTGGGCTAAATTACACATCGTTTAAAAGAAGAACAGCGATACGTGTGAAAGGCTTTAATTATGTTTGAATATCCAGCTTTATTCTAACAATCACTGACATTTGTGCTCTTCTGTTCCAGTCTTGCTGTGTTTAACTAGACATTACCCACTAGGGGTCTCTGTATCCAAACAAGCCCAGCTTTGCTGTGGAATCCACAGCAGACTCACACACCTTTCCCTGGTGAAAACAAACATGGATGTGCTGCAAAAGCAGGAACAAAAACCTCAAACAAAACCTCTTCCTATTTGTTATGAATAAGAGGCTGCTGATCTGTGCAGCCATTTATACGAACAACACAGTGATGCTATAAAAGTGTGTCGGTGATGCAGAGTGGAGGAAAAAGAGCTTTGAAATAAATATGTGTGCATATATATTTATTTCAGTTGATGCCGTTTTAATTTAATTTTAAAAAATAAAATAAAATCTCTCATTTGTGAGGTCATTTTAACATTTTAATGTTTAAATTAATTACATGTGGCTGAAAACAAAAATATCCTTTTAAAAATTGATGCTGTTTCCACTCGACTCTCTGAAGAGTCCCAAATGAACACATTATATTCCCTCTGGGACTTTTATTGTGTCTGCGGAGCATACCAATTAATTCACATGGACATCACTGTAGCTGCGCTTTGGGCCTTTTTCTGCGAGCGTGGATTTTATTCCTATTTTATTTGAACTCGTCCTGTTATAAGGCAGAATGAGCGTAATCTCTTATTCTTACTGCAGAAACAAAATCACGGGACTACAATGGCTTTTTTCCTATTAGAGCATCAGTGAGAAACTGGAATTTGCATAATCCCCTAGAATTGTGTTCAGGAATAACAAACCGAAGCTCGTTTAACCGGAGCGCTGACTGTACGGCGCTGCGTTCTCAGCCCCCGGCCTCTCCCTGCAGCAGGCCCCTCTGCGCGCCGCTGCTCTGTCCCTGAGAACTGTGCTGACCGCCGCACGGGAGGCCAGGGATTCCAACGTCACCTTCAATTAACAAAGAACAATTAACGCGCAGATTACCCCTATTCCTACCCATTCACTGGGAACACAGGAAACTTGGCGCACAATGCCAAACTTTCTCAACCGCGCACTAATTCGCAGAAAGCAAGAACAAAATGGGGACACTGCAGGGAGGGCCGGGGTCGGGTTATAACACTCGACGATCCAGTGCAGCATTTTCAACACGTTTAACACTGGCTTCATTTGCTTTCCAGCGGTGTTTTAAATTTATTTTTTTTGTTCCTTCCATAAAAGTGAAACACGCGGAATATTCGGACGTTTATTTGTCCACGATTTCTTTTCTATGTTACGTTTACTCCGTTCAAACACATTGTTTTTCACGTGTTATGACCTAAATTCGCTCTAATTATAAAAGTCGATGAGCAGGTTGTCGGCGAGGTCAACTTTCGATCATTCTGTTGGCGGAAACGGTGCGTAAAAGACGCGTGGACGGATCAATTAGCCCGCAGCTCCGAGCGCCGGTGCAAGACGTTCACGTGCGTTTACAACAAGGCCTGCGTTACGAATGCGTCCATTTCATTTATTGAAATAATCGGTGTTATAGAGGAGATACTGAAGGGCCCGACTACAACTAGAAAGCGACAGAAAAAATGCAACTGCCCATCAAAAAAAAAACAAAAAACAAATTTGTGAGATTTCTCTGGATTTTTTCTGATTCACCCGATTTTTTGTTTGTTTTTTTAAGGAAATAAATGGAAAGAGGAAAAAGATGAATTAAGGTAACACCGTTTGACAGCCTTTATCATTTCAGGCACTCACTGTGCAGCGGAGGCTTCCTAAACTGGTGTTTCGTTAATGTTCGCGAGAATCTGCTTAATGTTTAATTTCATAGGTTTTTGTGTGTGATGACAACATCATAGCTCGGCGTGTTTTTCCTGGTTTCACTGTCCTCCTCTGCTGGAAACATCCCTGCACTAAAACTTCCAGCAGATGTGAGCGATTCGTTCCACACCAAAACTAAAAGGGGATTTTATTGTGAGCGTGTCTGTGTCGTCGTTGTTGTTGTGAAATGAAGCTCCGAGCAGCTCAGCTGTCTCACCTGTGTTGTAGCTCGGTATATCTATCCCCATGGCCGGACTCTTCCTCTTGCGTGGCCTTCCCTTCTGTGCCGTGCCGGTGCCGTTGAAGTAGGGTAGAGTGAGGCCGCCTCCCTTGGCTGCCAGCTCGGCGAAGTTGAGCTGGGGGTGGTAGTCCGGTCCCTGCACCAGCGTCTCGAAGTGGAGTCGGCAGTACACTAGGCTGTCCTTCATGCCGAAATGATCGCCCGTGGTCAGGGTCTTGTTGCAAGTGGTGCACGTGAAGCAGCTCAGGTGGTACACGGAGTCGCGCGCTCGCATCACCATCTCCGAGGCCGATATCCCGAGGTGGCAACGCGCGCACCTCTGCACGGAGAACCTTCTGGAACAGACACACAGTCAAGACTCCTCATCCGTAAAGACCAGAGTGGACAAACAGCAGGCGGGGGGGGGGGGTACTAAAAACTAAAATCTAACCCGCAGTGTCACGAGCTAAGAGTAAGGCCTGCCTTATTTAAGCGGCCTGTACGCGGCTCCAGCGTCCACTAACGCAGGCCTATATTTTGAGGTCGCATTCTGAGAGCCACATCTGGCCCAGAACTGGGTGTGTACATGTGCGCGCAGAGTCGCTACACAACCTCACAATAAACCCACGAACGCTAGCCCGACACACGAATAATACAAGCATATGTTCAGCAACACTATCAGGTAAATACACAGGTAATAATTACAGAGCGTAACTAACAGCCTGAGCCGAAGCAGTGCCGTAAAAATGTGCGTTAAGAATGTAGGATAAGACATTTTTGTCCAGCTGTTTGTCTGGAGCTACACTCGCATTACTTTAATATAATAATAATTAAATAATAATAAGAGTTTGGATAAGAAGGTGACGTGTGCATTAAGTCCGTGTTTGCATTACACACCAGGCTACAGAGTGAGCACCGTTTCATTGTTCAAACTTATCCCCGGTTAGCAGCAGGCAGCTCACGTTAGTGACAGCTGGGATGTTTTTCAGTCCGAGGCCTGCAGCCTGTTGATTAACGCTGACTGCTCAGTGATTGCTGAAATGGTTATTTAAGAGCTGGAAACTAATATCACATATAAATAGGTCACTGTCTAACTGGGTCAGTGGGTTTGGGTTTAGGTTACAGAGGGGAAAGAGGGACACGCGATTTTAGGAGCAAGCCCGTAAAACTTTCAGTTTTCTTACCTGTAGTAATCCTCCTTGCAATAGATACTCCCATCCTTGGCAAAACACGTTAGCTCCGACTCCAGCGCTAGTTTACATTCACAGCATTTGAGGCACCGCAGGTGCCACTGTTTGTCCACGGCCAGGAGGTAGTATCTATCCGAAATCTTGCCGCCACAGCCGGCACACAGGGCTGGCTTCTCTGGGCTCATAGAAGGCATGTTCTGGGACAAAGAAGGAAAACAAGGCTCATGGCAGCTGATCGCTTCAAACCACTGCTGGGAAAATGGTCAGAACATTGTGCTTAAAAGAAGAAAAGCAAAAAAACGAAATGCTGGCCATAAAATTCAACTTTTCTTTTTTAAACCTGGAAAGCTTCAGTTATGGTTCAGCAGCTTAATGTGCAAATAGGTCTGACTTATTATATCTATGAATTAAGCCTATTTACCTGTTATACGTATGAATTTATTTTAGCATCGAGAAGGAAAAATACAGATGATGTTCGTGTTTTAAAATTAAATTTACGAATAAATTTAAAATGCTAAAATTAATAATTTTTAATTAAAAAAAATCAGGTCAGCTTCAGTTTGCAAATATGAAAAATTCAAAAACGCTGTCGGAGAAAAAATACGCCGACATTAATGTTCGTTTTATTTGATGACGAGACTAAAACGGTGCTTTAAATCGATTTACAAATAATGACAGCAGAATTAAAATCTGTCGTTCACCAATTATTTTTGCAGAAGAAGAAGACGCAGCCATTAAAAGAACAGTGCTGCTATGAAATCGATCATATCCGAGAGAATAATATGGATAAAGACGAGATTCCTCCTCACTGGCCTCCTACTTACCACGGCACGTTTCCGGGCACGTTAACGTGCCGTTTTTCGGTCTTGCGGTAAGTGAGACTAACGCGACTTTTTAGCCATTATTTCACACACGGCTCGGCCTGGCTCTTACCGACTCTCTCCCGTTCAGCTGCATGCCCTTCGCCAGGCGAGACTCCGTTTTCGACCTTCTCTCCATCTCCTCCATGATTCCTTGGATGTGATCCCCGGAGATCCCGTGGAAAAGCATGGCTCCAGGTCCTGGACGCAACGTGCAACTGCCTGCCTCTGTCTTGCAGCCCACAACTTCCATATAATGCACTGCAGCGCTGCGCCCCGCTCTCTCAGCGCATCCAAATGGGCTCTGAGGCTCTAAAAAGAGGCACAAGGAAGAAGAAGGAAAAAAATAGACACAACCCCAGAGATTCAGATCACCTCCTCAGCAGAAGCAACGGGAAGAAAAAGGACAAAACGAAGAAACTACAGCATGAGTGGGGCAGGAGGAGCTCTCCTTCTTCCTGTGAATGTCTCTCCTCCAGGAAAAAAACCAAAAAAAAAAAAACATATAGTCCAAATGATGCGACAGGCCGGTGTGGAAGTGGAGTTTGAGGAGGGAGGAGGGGAGGGAGTGTGAACACTGGCCAAAATAATGACACAAAGTTTTTTTGTGTGTTGTTGTTTCTTTTTGGTGACTCTCTCTCTCTCTCCCAGTTTCCCAGTCCGGGGTTCCTCGGTGCTTGGAGGTCAGGTTGGGACTGCCTGGATTTGAGAACCGTGTCCTATTTGTGAAGAGAGCAGAGCCGGCCCAGTCTGAATAATTTGGTAGGAGGAGTTCCTCTCTCCCTCCCTCCCTCCCTCTCCCCACCTCTCTCTCTCCCTGCATCGCCGCTGATTTCTATTCAGCAACAAAGAGATGTCACTCTCCCCTCAAAAAGCCGCGACTCTGGACCACTGCTTTATGGTACTGACATTTTCATTACGTTTGTTCTGCCATTTAAAGGCGAGACGACGGGAACGTAAGCTGCGCAAAGTCGGTGCAAATATATTAGATTTATTTATGAAAGCATCTGCATCGCAAGCAGGCGACCGAGGCCCTCTGTGGTTCCACCGGACGCCTCACGAGTGGGAATAAACTCGTGTCTCACGCTTAAAGACGCTTTCTAATAAAAGTTCAGTTGGTCAGACTGGAAGAGTTTTTGGGAAGTGTGAGCTGGACCAGACCGACACACACACACACACACACACACACACACACTGTGTTTGTGACATAAATATTCTGTCTGGGCGGGGCAGTGATCAGTGATAGGCTGGAGGGCGGGGACAGATTCAATTGAACATTTTTGAAACAATGTGATTTGTTTTCAGCCCAAATGAATGAGATTTGATTAAAAACTGAATTAATTAATGAATCAAATGTATCCAGGTAACAACAGCCTCCTTACTCAGACAAGCCGAGCACGCTTACATGTATAGAAATCTCTCTCTCCCTCTTTTAAACGCTCTTTTGAAGCAGTCATTATCCACTGTCAAGGATTCATTAACGCGGCCCTTCGTCTTTTCTCTGTCTGCCGAATTAGGCCGAAACCTTGTTTACCTGCTGGAGAGTTGATCTGACAGCAGCCGAGAACTGTGTAGTCTCCGCATTTCATTTGTTTGTGTTTTTCTCTTTCTTTCCGCTTTTCTTCTTACGGGCTTTATAAGAAGCAACGTGGAAGTAAAGGCGAGATGAGAGAGAGACCTCCAGTTGGTGGTCGCCACAGGGAAACCTCAACCAGCTATTGCATATTTTTAGAAATTCATGCTTTTTAAAATTCCATCCCTATCTCCAAAGATGGTCTGCTTTACGCAGGGCGCAGTGGGGGCTGCAGTAACGATCTGTGTCAGTTTTAAAAGGGTGTGGAAAGCTTTGTTGCCCAAATAATAAAGCCAGGAAATAAAACGCGCTCAGCTTCCAGTTTGCAGACTTGGTGACAACAAAACTATATTTTTTTAATTAATTCGTTCATTAATTGGAGATTTTGGCCGCGTGACCTTCCAGCTGGACCCACGCCAGCGAGCTGTGGTCTTTGTAAGATCGATGACGGCATTATTTTCATAAACAGACAAACATCAGTCCCGTTAATAGATTTAGCAAAGCTCGGGGAGGTTTGCAGGTGTGGATGCTTCATCTCAAGACGTGTTACATTATCACGTGAACCTCCCACCACCCATCCACCTCACCGCACGCGCGCGCGCACGCACACACACGCGCGTGAGCACCAAGCGAAGTTGTGTTGGCTTTAATTGGAGGCCCCTTGATAGCAGCGCTATAAGACGAGGCTTGAACCCTCCTGGACGGGCTGGACGTGCAGCTGTTGTCAAACCCATGACGCTCATTTGCGCTCTGCAGTGTCCCGGCACCAGCCGCAGAGTGGTGGGGGAAAGGGCCACTCAAAAAGGACACGAGGATTTCATTTCACCTGGACAAAGACGCCCCGAGTGGAACGATAAGCTCAGCTCTGTGTGCGATTTTTAATCTTGACTGCAGTTTTCCTGCCATTCTGCGTCTTCTCTGCGGATTAGGCAGAAGGGTGTTTTAAATATGAAGAAGTTTTTAAAGAAAATATGATTATTATTTGTTTTTTAATGAAAGCGTTATTGTCGATAAATAACGCTGTTGTGGCCCGTTGCCTCCAGCAGTGACATTTAATATGACTGAAGAGCGTTTACCAATGTGTCAGTGAACACCAAGGGGCTGGGGGGGCGAGGGGGGGGGGGTCTTTGTAGCTGCTGTTTGGTTTATTTTGTTTTTTTCTGTATTTAAAAAATATTCTTGAAGCTTTTTATTTGTCTGATTGTCTTTTTATTTCACTTCGGATTTTGACCAAAACTATTTAAATGTATATTTTTTTTTACAAAACGAAAAAAAAGTCACTTTTATTTTGAAATATCTTTTTTAAAAAATCTGTTACACCTTCAGTATTTTTAAAGTGACTTTAAAAAACGGTAGGAAATAAAACAGTGATTTTGTGTGTCATTCCAGCTTTAGTCAGGGAGAGTGATTTATCCAAGTTAAAGATTAATTTATTATTATTATTATTTTTTAAGGAATTGAATTTATTTTAAGGCTTTGGAAAAGCACTAAAGCACAAAAATCCACAGTGTCAGCATTTCTGTTTGACATGGCGAGAGTCGGCTCAGTGGGCCACTGACGTTTGTCAAATACATAATAAAAATAATAATAATAATAATAATAATATCACAGTCACGCACACAGCGACATTTTGCCTGTATTTTCATAAAACGCATACATTTGTGTTTCGCACGATTTTACTGGCGTGCAAATTCCAATCTGTTATTTATGTGCATAATCAAGACTGATTTAGGCAAACAGAAAAATTAATAATAAGAAAAATATATATAAGGTTTTTTTTAAACACACACCGATCGATAAAATCTGCGCTTTTATCCTGGACAAAATCACCCATGTCACTGTCTTTATCACGCATCAGATCTGTCGCGCATTGCTTCACACGCTCCCCGCTTCTCCTTTCGTTTCCCCCCCAAAGCCCTCTCTGTGTTACTAATAGTATTATTATTGTTGTTGTTATTATTAATATTATAAGCGTTGCCCTCAAGAATAAATAGCTATGGAAAAAAGTCTTACCTGCGGCTGTGCAGTGTGTGAGATCCCTGTGCAGCGTGCAGACTGAGCCGCTCCGGACTGTGCGCAGTGTGCAGAGGAGACAGAGGAGAGGCTGCCGGTAGATGGGGGGCTGTTCCTCGTTTCTGAGCTTACAGTTCTAGTTCGGGCGTCAATTAAAACACAAGACATTTAAATATTCCTCTCTCGTAGGCAGACGGCCCTCAACACACCGCAGCACACAGAAAACGGGGAGCCATGAGCCAATGGCCTACTCAGCATGTAGGTTATAATCTGTGATGTGCTTCTGAATTAAAGCGGTGAAGTCGGTGGTCGCCAAATGAAACAAAAAAACTCTCACTGTATAAAATAAAATGTAGCAATTAAATATGTATTTGTCCTTTAAACACCCCAACTCAGCCTGTGCTGTAAATGAATCCAGCTCCTGCATGGTTACCATTATTATTATTCATTTTACGCACCTAATATGAATAAACCAGCGTTTGCACAGAAACGAAAGCACATCTGGGCCTAAACAGTTATAATCCCATCATAGCTTCTTTACCTTTTATTTTTAAATATAAACACACACACCGATCGTATTATAGGAGACTGACGTGAGCTGAGCGCGGTTACAGTCTCACTGGCTGGAGAGGTTTGTGTGAATAAATAATTAGGGTGTAAAGTCAAACCGGATCAATCAAATCTGACAAAGATAGGGAGCGCAGCAACACACGCCTGGAGGGGAAAATGTTTTGGTATTGAATAACCAAATACCAAATCGAAGCCATTTTCAAAATAAAAGTGCTCATTAATTGACGAATTGTGCGCATTTTAATCATGTGGGTACTGGACCAAAACAGCGGAGGGTTGCCTATTAGGAAAGGTCGCAGTTTTTTTTGTTCCCCCCGCCTCCCCCCTTCTCTGACTTCCTTGATTTCATATTTTCGTGACGACAAACGAATAATAAAAATGTGCGACCTCAGGAGGGTTTGGATCCATTAATACAAGACGACACGTGACTCCTACCAGACTTTTTAGTCTAATTTTATTGATGCATTTCATTAAAAACACAAATAAGACAAAAAAAAAAAGACATATGTGTGGCACACTGCACGCCCGGATCCTTTTCTGAGGAACTGAGCTGACAAACTTCATACAAATTCAAAGCAATAATAAGTGTGTGCAGCCAGGAAGTCGACTCACACACTTGCCTTGTGTGGCCTTGTGTTGCAACATCTAATGAAAAAAAGAAACGCTGATGAAAAATTCACCAATAATTAATAATGTCAAGATTTTCGTAAATATTAATAGTGTTTATGTTGTGAGGACGGTTTGGTTGTGTCTCTCTTAATGAGACCGTATTTTCTCAATTTAAGAGGTAAACACAAGGAGCGCGAGGTTTATTTCTTATTATTCTGCACCTGAAATACAAACTGACAATCGTGCATTAAACGGTATCACCGGGACGAGAGTGCAAAAGCGTTTAAAGAGCACTTAGCTCCTCCTGAAGTGCGCGTTCATCTTTAACACGAGAAACGGAGGTCATCCAGAAAAACAACAGGAGAACCCAAACGTGCTCGTGCTCCCCACGGAGCGGCGCCGTGCACGGATGGACTCGTTTCAATTGAAAACGAGTGGATAGAATATTGCGTGAACGAGCAAAGGGTGGCAGTTAATTACACCTCTGCAAACGATCACGTGGCACGCTGCTAACAGTCACTTTGCTTTGCTCCTTCAGCCTGGGCTGACATCACAGTGTATCTCATCAATAATGCAACAACACTGAGATCTATTTCACAGCGTAGCACAACACGGAGCGCACACACAGCGCGCTAGGAGCACGATACCCAGACAGGCGCTGCAGCGCGCTTGGTTAAATCGGCGAAACCGCGGCTACAGCGCCAAGCAGGTCGCCTGGTTGTCCCCCCGCCCACCCCCGCACCTCCCCGAGTGCCTGGCTCCTCTCTGCTGTAGGGCACGGTGGTTAGATTACCACACATCCAGGGTTCATCTGGAGTTATCATTTCTGGGTCACCTCAAGTGACACTCAGCCTCACAGAGGGAGCTCTCAGTCACTCCCAAAGCATGGCCAGGAAAGGAGCCTAGGAGAGGTGGTGGAGGCGAGGAGGCGAGGAGTAGGAGAGAAGCAAAGGAAGAGGAGGAGGCGGTGGGAAGGCTCTCCCAGGATCCAGTGAGGTGCAGGGAACCACGGGCTAAACGCTGACAGAATGAAGGAAAGGGGTGGGAAGGGAAGGGAGAGGGTGAGGCGGAGGAACAGAGGGAGGAGTGAAGCACTGTGAAGCTGAATCCCAGTCACATGAGCCTGGGTGGCTGGATGGTGAGACATCCTGGAAATATTTACAAACACACAGTGGACGTGACTTTGTAATGATTGAAGCAGAGGCCATATCAGAAATGCACAAAACGGGGGAAACGCCCCCCCTGCCCGCCCCGGCGGCGTCTGGTAAAGAGGCAAAATGCTGAACGGCGATTTTAAGAAAATAACGACACTGAGGAGAATACGAGAATCTCCACGTCTCCTCCTGCTGGTCATTTCTCCCCCGCCTCATCCTGCTTCTACCACTTTCCCTTTTCTGTCTCTTCCAAGCAACCCCCCCCCCCCCCCTCCCTCTCGCCATCCACCCCTCCTTCGATCTCCTCCCTGCTCTGCTCTGCTGGAGCTCAAATCACAACCCCGGTCCCTGGCAGATGGAGGATAGGAAAGAGAAGCTCTTAACTAGCCAGCCTGAGCCGCTGCTCTCTGCACACCAACTGCTGCCTGCCTCCCCTCCCTGCCTCCAGAACAGCTACCACTACATGCACCCCACCCGCCCCCAGCACCTCTGGGGACACGGTATCCTTCTGGGGAATGGTGCGAGTATTAGTGCGTATCTGGACACACTAGAAAGGACATGGAAACATAATAGATGGATGTTATTTATCACTACATAACCTTACGGGGCAGAGCAGCGTTTGCCAGGAGAGGGTTAGTAAATATCGCTTTGCTGTCAAACAAGCGCCGTCTTTCTACTTCAGTGAGCGAGGACACGGAGTCAGAAGACGGCGTAATGTGAAGCGAGCTGGAGGTTAGACGGCGTGACAGCTGAAGAAAGCGGCGACACGTCCAAAGCGCAGATGAGAAATCGCGAACGACTGCGGCGATGCGAAAGCAGGAGGGAAATAAACAGGCCAAAGTGCTCCTTGGGCGCTTAAGTGCCTTTGACTGCCCCCGACTCTCCTTTTATCCGGGCTCATCTGGCGACCGCGGCTCGGCCTGGCAGGAGCCTGACCACCAGTTGCGGTCTGAGGGAGAAACTGCTCCTCTGTGCTATTTGCAGCCCTGTCTGTCCAAAGGAATCTGGTGTGCTGACTGTCACTCAGTGGCCATGTGTGTTTTTTATCACTAATTCTACCACAGGGATGCGGTTGTCCATATGACCACTGTGGAGGCTGCTGCCCCGAGGCGAGCTGACATTGTCTGTGTAGAACGACCAGACGTTGATGTAGGGGCTGCTCAAATGCTGCTTCAATATCAAGACACACACACACACACACACAAACACACACACACAGGCAGGCATACTGAGCGGTGCCCGGCCAATTGCTGAGACTGATGTTCCTTTCAGCCATCATATGGCTGACACTTAAGTTTTTTTCCCCGCCAACCTCGTGTCAGTTCCTGGCTGCTCTGGCCAGCAATGATGGAGACGCTGTAACCGACTGTGGTCGGGGCCACTGGCCGCGGGGCTGCTGTGCCCCTTTGAGATGGGGTGCGATGGGGGTGGGGGCTGCTGCTCGGCCTGTCAACTGGTTGTGACTGGAGCACGTCTGGTCACAGATCCAAACTGGACAGCTCGCTCTTCCTCTGCAGCTAGTGCCATCATCCTGCAGAAAGGCACGCGGCGTAGAGCTGCCACTCTGCTCCAGCACAGCATATGCTCCAGCTGAGGGTCGGACATGTTCAGTCCAAAACGCCTGAAAGAGACGCCTCACGTGTCTAACCGGCTGCTGGGAGCACATGTGCACTGTGGGTAAAAGAGAAAGTGATCGTGGTGCAGCTCAACCCAGAGACAACCAAATAAAAGGCGGGGCTTTAATCAACGTTAGATAAATTAATTTGTTTCAGTGATTAAACAGAAACTAGCTGAACGCTCTCACTCATTGTCCCAGTGCACCTCACAGGCTACTCGATCAATCCGCTAATGAATTAAGGTTGAATTAAGGATGAATTAAGGATGAATTAAGGTTGAATTAAGGATGAATTAAGGATGAATTAAGGTTGAATTAAGGTTGAATTAAGGATGAATTAAGGATGAATTAAGGTTGAATTAAGGATGAATTAAGGATGAATTAGTAAACGAGTGCACTTCTCTGCTAATCTGTGGAAGGTGTGCTGTTTGTGTCTCAGTCACAAACTGCTGGGCTGGAAGACGATGGAGGGGGGAAAAATTCAAACTGTGCCATCACTGGATCGGGAAGACGTGGAGGGATGAGGCAGACATGAAAGTTGGCCTATTTCATGGTCAGGCTGCGGGACCGCCGAGGCCCTGAATGGCAATGCATCTACTTTAATGTGACAGACGAGTCCCTAGGCAAAACCGGCAGAGCCGCGGCAGGCGAGCGGGCCCAGGTACTTGATGAGTGTGACACCTTCGCCGTCCCGCTGTAGAAATGTTGCTGCCGCACGCTCCGCTGCCTCGCTTTAGAATAACACCAAATAAACTCGCCTCTCATCCCGCCTGACGACGCGTCCCCAGAACCTGTCCTCCCCAGCACTGTCTGGATCACCGATCTCCTTGTAGCCGCTCACAGGGCTTTGCTCCGATCGCTAAGCACTCGCCTTTGGGACCCACCTGCCGAGGAAAAGACACGTCCTCTCACGGCGACGCCGTTTGCCCAATCGGGCGGAGAAGGACGAGCGTGCGCGTCGGGTTTGCGGCGAGTGCCCGGAGGCGTCACGCCGCCTACCCACATGCACTCGCAAATCAAGCGCCGCATCTTTCCACGGCATAGGTAGCTCTATACGAGCGCTTGACCTTACCTAGCGCTATCGCTCAGGGCTACGAAGCGCACGGTCAAGTGCAACCTTTATTCTATATTGGCCTATTAGGAGCCACGCAGTGTTGCGATGGAGCGAGCCTGCCTGTGCATGTGTGCGTCTAAGCGAGCTGGTGAGCACCGAGCTGATCTATTGCAGTCCTGGGATGAGAGGGCCCAGGAGTTCATTAGGCTGCAGCTCAGGAGAGCAGCCGCGGGGAGCTGCACTGTAGCCGAGTGTTGCCAGGAGGCTGAGCTGCGAGTCCGGTGGGGAGGGCTGCTGTTGATGTCCGTGGCATGTTTGCTAACAGCCTGATTCCATCAAGTGGTGTAAAAGCAGCGCAGCCAAGTGTGAGGGCTGACCCCTGGCACCTTCCTATTTTTAACAACACAGCATCTCAGTCAAAGGTAGACAGTTCAGTCAAGCACTTGTGGTGTGTAAATGATGCTAATATTCATGCAGTCGTACGTTTGGGAGAGGAAAAAAAATAACAAGCGATGCGAAGCAAAAGAGCACAAGACTCCATCTGACTGTCTTACAGTTACTTTCGCTTATATGCCCTTTATCTGGAGGGCAAAGATCTAAAATGCACTCTCAGTTTTTCATCTCCATACTCCCACAACCCTTGTAAATGCATCAGAAGAGCCGAATACTACAAAATATTAAATACTCTTGAAGAGAAAAGAAAAAATGAGGCTCAAAGGCATTTCGCTGGACACTGAGAGGAAAAAACAAGGATCTGCAAAACAGAACAAAACAAAAATGTGATAAAAGACTGTTTTGCATGAGGGTCTAGTGAACAAATCCGTTCTCCTCCTTTCCCATTTTGCCAGAATGAAAATAATCCTAAGAATAGTTGTGATTCATAAGAGATAGGTATTGCACAGACACTACCCATATTTCATCATTTATTACACGGCTAAAAGAAAAAAATGACTCAAGTAGTCCAAATAACGACAGGCAGAAGACAAGCACCGTGTGGTGGGTTCCATTCCAAACAGGCTGCTAGTGCGTTACCTTGGCACGAGTCTGTTAGGTCTACACGTAAAACAGGGAATTGAACCGCTTCTTCGTGGCGGGGTCCTTCACGTTGACTTGGCCATATGGACACTGGGGGAGACGAGAGATAAATTAGCGCCGGTTAACAGCTGCATGTGGAGCACAGCTTTAGTCACACTGAGAACGACACATGAGAAGCAGATCGAGCAAAGGAAAAAAAAGGACGAGTCGGATAAGGACGGGGGGGAAGACGGAATGGGATGGGACGGGGCGAAAGCAAAACCCAGAGCAGGGATGGAGAGTGGACAACGAGACTCGGTGGGACAGAGCAAAGCAGATATGAGCAGAGCGGGGCTGACACCGTCAGAAAACCCACAACACGTCTGTGTAGTTGGTTTGTTACACACTGATGAACCACTCAGCATTTCACCATCACCGATCCTTAGTCTGGAAACTTTAAACCAGCAGAGGTCAGAAATGATGCTGAGAAAATAGATCTGTCCCATATAAAACGCGCAGGTCTTTGACGGCGTCGGTGGTTCTTCGCTCTAACCTGAAGACTGAAGGTGACTATAGACGGCACTAGGGCTGCCACGATTAGTCGACTAGTCACAATTACGTCGATGACTGATTTAATAGTCGACGCGTCGTTTGAAGCTTTGTAAGATCCCAAAAGACGCAGGAATAAGTAGTAGGATTTAAGAGTGTAATAACGGACTGAAACAGAAGATGGCAGCACAGCATGTACAAGGATGCCAGCTGCCGTTAAACCCCGAAGAAGAAGAAACTGTGTCCCAGAATTCATAGCGCAGCCCAGCTCAGTTTCCAACAATGGCGGCAGCTAGTTAGTTTTAATATTACTCTTATTATTCTTTCTGGGTCACAAAATAAACGTTTAACATATTTTCAGGCGAGAATGTAGCTGTGTAAACCTCAAATATCTGCTCAGTTTATCAAGACACCACATATTTTCAAAAGCGCTCCGACGTTTTCGGAGACGTCTGTTAGCCACTAGCTCGATAGCTAGCCGGGGGCTAGGCTAACTAGAGCCGTGAGAACACCGGACTCCCGGCTAATCGTTTTCAAACCCACCGCCGTCTTTCACTACTCAGGTTAAACATGATATATAAGTCACTTAGATAACTTAAAAATGTTATTGTTTGGCTTTTTTCAGTATTTTATTTGTTCCTGAGTAAATCGGTTTGGCTGAGATTAAAGTTATAGTTTTTACACAGCTGAATAAACGTTAAGCAGACAGCTGATTATCAGAAGTGTGAGATGCTCGAGAATTTTCTCCGGTGTCCTGTTATATTTTAGATAGCAAGGAGTTTATTCAACTTCACCGAAACAATCTGCAAATTTCATTAAAATTTAATAAACTATCATCTTGTCTTTATTTTTAGTTAGCACAGACCTTAAACACTTAAAGCTGTAAGCTAATGATAGTTATATAAGAGCAGATGCTGCTGGTGCAATAAGCTGTACGTTTTACGTCCAATGGATGATGATCTGATTAGTCGACTAATCGCAAAAATAATCGGTGACTAGTCGACTATCAGAATAATCGTTTGTGGCAGCCCTAGACGGCACTAACTGTTTAAAACATCGATCCTTCTTTGTATAGGCTGTTGTGTTTTTTGTTGATTGTTGGTGTGCAGCACTTTGTGATCCTTATCTTGAAAGGTGCTATTATAAAGACAGTTTACATACTTACTATGTTTGTGCCCTTTCATATTTTGATCTATTTTGTTTTATTTCTATTTTGTTCCATCCACGTGCACGTACAGAAAGCAGCCTGGAAACGAACACACAGCGTCATTAGCCCTGTTAGCTCATCCTCTTCAACACCATGGAAGCTCCAACCCACCAAACCTGCTTTTGTTTCATGTTTTGTGCTGAAAATAAATGACGAACGTTGGTCAAAACTGCTCTGGCAGAACCACGGTTAACAAATGAGGTCGGTTACCGTTGGAAACAGACAGGATCAAACGTGCAGGGTGGGAAAAACACAGCAGAGGACATAAACAGGGAGAAAAACCAGTAAAAACAAAGAGCTCACGTGTCTGCACGCGCTGCCGCAGCACTTCCCTCTCTGAAGGTGGGCATACTCTGTGAACACCTTATACCCGCTGGAAGGGTCAACGTACATCTGCTTCTTTGCCTGAGCATAATGAAGACATTATCATTCAATTAGAGCGACACACAAACACATGTGGCGGGATGTGAACCGTGCACACAGAAATACATACGATACATATACTCACCCAAACACAAGAACGCCTGCAAGAAAAATAGTGCCTAAGAACGTATACAGAGACAGATTGCTGTGGTTCGAGGAGAAGAAGGACTGGGTGACCTCTGAGCATAGAAACAGATGTAAGACACCCTCATTCTTAAGATATTACTAATTAATTAGCGTGCAATTCAGTAGGTGAGAATACGCTATGACTAATCCGCTGGTAGCCCTGCAATCTGCACGTCGGCTGACAATTTTCAGGACGGTGAAAAATCAACTTTACAGACAGTCGTTGTTTTATTTGGTGCAGTTATTCGTCTTGGATGGGCACAAAAACACCTTCTGTAAGTGGAAAAACCCTGAACTCCTCTGCCATCCCTTAGGAAGTTCCAAAATGTCATCTCTCAGTCTGTTTCAAACTGAGAGCCACTAGTTGGTGAGCTTTGACAGGCCACAAAGGGAAAAAGGCCCCAGGCCCTTTGGTGACACGGCTTGTCATTTCACATGCCATTGCAAGGCCACATAGTGAAGCTGGCATAGCTGGGCCCCCTCTGTATTGTACTTTTCCCACCCAGGCCCTACCGCTCTCCTCAGGTCGCAGCCAACTTGCCTCAACTTCATCCACACTCCGAAGCACAATATTTACAACAGATAAGCCTAAAGGCATGCAGATGACACCTATTCACCGCCGTCATCAGCACAGCTCGCTGGTTCTGCTCCACGGAAGAGCAAGTGAGGTTTGGTGAATATGATGGATCTAGCACAAACAATCAGCATCATTTCTTTGGGGCAGCAGGCAGGTATGGTCCTCTATGTGAAAGTTCACAACAATAACAGGTGGACACAGACACCTCCTACGTTCAGGCGCTGTTTCGTACCTCTTTCTAATACCTACGCTTTCACTGCAAAATAATTCAGATGTTTATCTCGGGTTAGAATGGAAAGACTGAGTCAAAAGTGGTTTTATCTTCCTAAATGTCACTTGGTTAAGGGCTCGGGGGACGTGGAGGAGGGTTGGGGGCGCCGCCCTGGGAACAGGAAGGAGATGCATCATAGCTGCCAGGTTATCGTGCTGTTAACACACGGTGG
This sequence comes from Neolamprologus brichardi, assembly GCF_056152115.1. Lineage (NCBI taxonomy): Eukaryota > Metazoa > Chordata > Actinopteri > Cichliformes > Cichlidae > Neolamprologus > Neolamprologus brichardi. The sequence goes on along the minus strand of NC_142120.1, from coordinate 1,449,875 downwards.
CCAGTTTGAAAACATTATGCTGGTATTGTTCCAGATTATTGACGTCAAAGAAACAACATTTTATCAGTAATCAGGTCAACTGGCACCAGCTCAGTGACGTGAGTGGGTATAAAGAGCGTCAGAGTTTCTCAGAATCAAACACGGGCAGAGTTTCATCAATCTGCACAAACATGTTTACAGATTGTGAAACATTTTCAGAATAACGCCGAAAACTGTGAATATTTCATCATCTGCAGAATATTTGGAGAATTTGGAGAAATCTCTGTGTGCACGGTACAACACTGAAAATCAATAATAGATGCCCGACATCTTCTGTCCCTCAGCCAGAAGTTCCTGTCTGCGAACACAGTTCAACCTGCCGCCCACAAATGCAGGTGAAAGAACAAGATATAAGCGAACATGATCCAGAAACGCCGCCGTCTTCTCTGGACACCTGCATTTGCGGATGGCAGGTGACACTTTCCTACTTTGAGGGAAAGCAGGAATCTTTTGTCAGACCAAGAATGAAATTTGAAAGTCGTTTTGAAAAACACGGACGCTGCAAACTCCAGACTAACTGGAGCTAAGTTCAAAAGCAAGCATCTCTGATGGTCTGGGAAGGCATTAGTCCAGATGGAAGCGGCAGCTTGCCGTCCATACGACACTGCTGAATTACGTACAGCATCTATTATGACCGCAGGCTTCATAGAAGAAGAGGCTAGGTCCTGAGCTGACCGGGTCCAGACCTTTCACCTGTTGGAAACATCTGGATCATCGTGAAATGAAAAGTACAGCAAACGCCCAGGACTGTCCAACAGTTATAAATCACACGATTTAAGGTGTGTAGATGTGGTCGAGATGACCTGCTGAATTAGAAACTGGTTGATTTAAGTGACTGAAGAATTTTTGGTGACAACGGGAAGATTGGAAAAATGATCGTTCTTGATTTCTGCTGTGCCATTCAGATCGTGGGGTTGGAATTTGGCACAAACATCCATACTGCCTTATCACCAGATCTCAGTCCAACAGGGCACCTTTAGGATGTGGTGCAACAGGAGCCACATCAAGGATGTGCAGGTAAATCTGCAGTGACTGCATGAAGCTATCCTGTCAACAGGGACCAGAATCTCCGAGGAACATTTCCAGGAATTATTTGAATCTGTGCCATGAAGAATGAAGACAGTTCCAAAGGCAAAGGACGTCCAACCGGTGCTTTAATCTTAATTTAGCCAAGTGCATCTAACAGACAAAACGTTTATAGATTATCAGCTGCTACAATCACCTAACATATTATTCCATCCGGTGCTGATCACCTGTCACACACTTGTAAACTTTGTAAACTTGTACTTTGTAACCAAGTTTGCAACTGTTACTCTGCCGTTCTTGGTCTGAAGTAAAGCGCCTGCGTCGGTTCTGCAGCTCTGCAGTTCGTCCAGCCCCAGAATTATCATCATTTCTCTGTAAAGCGCGTGTAATCAATCACCCGTGGATCTGCGGTCCGATTGTGCTACATGACACGATTGGCGGTCTCAGTGATGCATCTTACCGCACACGCTTGTCTATGGATTCTGTGGATGGCCATCTCGCCCTCTGTGAACTTTCCCGCGGAGGAGGGGTCGTTTTCGCCCCCCGCGTCGCTGACGTCTGCCGCTGTCGTGCCTTCGTCGATCTGTGACGCGCCGCTGTTCGCCGGTGGCTCGGAGCTTTCTCCCGACAGCTTTGGCATCGACATCGTCACGAGTCGTTTATTCAAGTGGAAACAGAGAAGAACGAGTCTGCTGACAAACGCTTGACTCGGGTAGTTTTTGCGAAACATGCTTCTGCGAAAAAACATCTGCAAGTTACAAGCAGGGAGCGGCTTTTATTAAGAGAACAACTGTGACACTGAGTGAGGAAACACGCGAGTTCTGTGGGAAAGGGAAAGAAACGCGCCTTTCCCCGCTCATGTTATCTACACTGTTCAAATCCAGCCTCTCCCCATGTTGCCGCACAGAAATGTGTTTTACTTCCTCGTCGGCCCCTGGTCACGTGCTACCAATGTGACCGTCACGTAACTCTGACCCAGCGGCTCATGCAGCGCCTCTGCTGGTTGAAAGCTGCCACTGCACGGAGGTACAAGTCCACTGTTAGAAAAATCACCAAAACCCCACAAATACTGAATGAAAAAGTGGCGATAAACTGAGGCCTTGTTTTCTGTAGCCTCATGGGGGTAAACATGCAACATGTTTTATGTACATATGTTTCCTGGGACTACAATTAGCTTTCTATTAAAGAACTCATCCAACCCGAACCCCTATGTCTTAGGTCAAGACAGAGAGTACACCCTGGACAGGTCTGTGGTGGAACTGAACCCAGGACCTTCTTGCTGTGAGTGCTAACCAGCATGAAAGCCACCAGCAGATATTTCTGTAGCCATTAACAAAAATGTTTGTCCACACATATACTTCTGTGTGTATGTGGGTGGTGAAGCATGCTGTCTTTCTTTGCGTGATTGCGCTGCAGAACAAACGCAGACAGCTTTCCATAATAATAACGTAACATGGTGCCTTGGACGGATAACTGCAAGGTTGGTGAGTGGACATTAATGAGTCCTTTCAAGGTTATCCACTGCTGTAAGCCACTTCTGATGATGCCCCTGTTTCACAATTATGGGTAATGAAACCTGACAAGTGTCTTTTGACTGACATTGTGGGGTCAATTTACCCTCAGACCAATTACACATCACTGATAAAAATATTTGCACGCACAGCATGGAAGGGAAGACATATTTAAACAAAAGCCAAACAAATGATGGATTTTCCGAGGCCTGTTGTTTTCCATCGAAACCTTTTCTATATTTGGCAGTTCTGGCGCATCATCTCATGCTGTAAAAGCGACCTGATTAATGTAACAGATGCTTTATAAATTCACTTGGCAATAGACTCCAGAATGATTTTATCTTAACTCTGCTGCAGGCTGCATTTACTCCCTGCTGCACCGTCCCAACATGAACCCTGCTTGTCTCTTTTCGTCTATGTGACATTTCAATTCAAGAAGATACATCGCTCGCTCCTCAGGTAGATAAAACATGTTTGAAGACGTTCTGTGACAGATTACTGGGATCGCTGAAGGACAGAGAAACTGTGTGTGGTCCTTTTTTCAGTAGCAGGAACTCTTAAATGAATATTATCTGGGCATTTATTGTTTTATTGTTCACAAATTTCTGCATTTTTTAAAAAAATCACAATGTTATGGCAACATTTCCATTTCCACGATCATTTCATACGGATGCCTGAAACAGCATGGCCCAGGCTGCTGCCATTTAATTACCTTCCAGTCAGCCTGAGGATATCTGCCTCTGATCCCGTCACACTCTCGTGGGGAGAGAAGAAGGTGTATCTAAGCCGCTGGTTCCAGGTTACCATCAGACAAATACGGCTTAAACGTGTCTCAAGATTTTAGATAGTAGCATCGAGTTCTGAATTTACTGTGTCATCAAGTGCCAAGAGCTGCTCCTTTGACAAGTAAGTGATCGAGTGTGAGGGCTCGCTTTGTTTGAGATATTACAAGTGAATTAGCTTCAGCTCACGAGGTTTACAGCAGCGAACAAACCCTGTCCCATTAGAAGGAAAATAGTGCTCGTGTGCTATTACAGAAGCATTTCCCTTTAAGAGGACAATGACTCATCTCTTTCACAAGCATTGTTTTAATATAGAGTTCTGGAGAAGATTATGGTGGTCATATAAAAGGATAGGGACTCCACACGGTTCGCTTATATTACTGTGGCACTTTGAGGACATTTTCAGTAGCTTGATACTAGTTTAACAGTAACATCATTGTGCACTGAGACATTGATATTATTCTCAGTGTTGGGAAGGTTACTTTTAAAATGTATTCCATTACAGATTACAGATTACATGCCCCAAAATGTATTCTGTAACATATTCCGTTACGTGACTCAATGAGAGTAACGTATTCTGAATACTTTGGATTACTTAATATATTATCATGCTGTTTACAACTACATGAATGTACTATTGCTGTGATTTATTACTGTTACTGAAGGTCCGCGGCTCCGAACCGTAGTAAAGGGACCTCTGGCTAATACGGTGGGTTCTGTGTCGGCTCGTAGCTGAAAACTAGCTTTACTTTGTTGTCTGGGTCAACTTTGCTAGCAGAGACAGAGAGAGGCGTTGAAAGGCTGCTCCAACAGAACTTATTGTTTCAGAGGAAAACACGAACACGGTGTACAGTCGAGTCTTAATAGCTTACTTACAGCTGGGCTCGTCAGGCTCTCTTCTTGGCTGCAGTGGTTATTATTATATTTACATGCTTCCAGCTCCCGTTTCTGCTCGATGACAGCTGTACTTTTCCTTTTTCTCCCTCCCTCGCTCACAGACACATAACGGGTATGGCAGTCCATTCTCCCTGCAGCACGGACTACACTGCCCATGATGCTACATTCTTTAGAGCTATACCTGTAGCATTCTGCCTGTTAGCTTAGCACAACAACAACAAAAAGCCCTCTCTCACCCAGGAAACACGCAGAGAGAGCGTCACCCTGTAACCATGGTAACCGTAACGCTGCCTGGAACAACAGAACGTAGCTGTCAAACAAAACCCAAACAGTCCTGACCCGCCACAATATGAAACAGGGAAGTACCGCCGTGTAATCCATTTATTTCAACAAAGTAACTGTATTCTAAATACCACCTTTTTAAACGGTAACTGTAACGGAATACAGTTACTCATATTTTGTATTTTAAATACGTAACGGCGGTACATGTATTCCGTTACTCCCCAACACTGATTATTCTGTTGCACATACTTGTGACACTCTGTAATTATGCAGTTGAAAGTCCAGTCATCGCAGCCTCTTCTCCACAATAACACCAAACCCCACGCTGCACCTGCTGCATACCAACAAACACTTCAGTGGAGTTGTGGGAGGCGCAAACACCACTCTTTGATGTTCATCACACAGATCAATCATACAAACAACGGTTTTTACTTCACCGCTACCACAGAGCGTCAGGCAAAGCCTTTTTCCAGCACCTCCTCCAACACGGAAGAAGTCCTCGTGTGTTCTCTGCCGCTAGAATCCAGCGCGTATGATGCATTGATTTAAAAAACACATAATCCATCAAACTGGAGAAATGACTGACACATTCATGTGAGGCAGACGTAATATCTGAAGTAGATTTTTTCATTGTAATCTTACGTATTAGACCCAAGGAAACAGGGCGACAGATAAAGGCGCTCATCAGGAAGAAGAAAAACCACCAACAGCAACAAACACAAAAGAAACTCACCTCATGAGCAGCCTAATCGACACACCGAAGGGCCAGAAAGACCACAGAAGACAACTACGGGACTGGAGAACAGAATTATTTCTATAGTTAAGAAGTTTTTTACATCTAACCAAGTCAGGAAGACTCTGGAGGTAACACTGTCAAGGTCTACAATCGAGATGCCTTCAGAAATAGAAATACAGCAAGTAAAAAAAATAAGGCTCAAACCAATAGTTAGACCCAAGAACGGCACATAACTGCTCCGATTCTTTTCTTTATTCTTCATTTTTCCATTGAAACAAATGTTAACCTGAACCACAACAGCAGGAGAAATATGGGGAAGGAGGGAAACAGTTTGTGCTCTGATGTGTTTATTAATGATAGAAGTAACAGGATGAATTGTGACATGCAAAGCTTTGTACTCTCTGCTGAGATTCAGACAAATGCTGCAAAACTGACTGGACTCCACGTCTCAGTGCAGATGGATCCAAAACACACTGCAAAAGCAACCCGAGACATTCTCAAGCAAAGATAACCTTCAGTGTCCAAGTCGAGTCACCTGATCTCAGCCCAATAAAGGATTCTATTCAAAACTGAATCCAAGGAGCTTGGAAAGAAAAGCATCTTGAAAACTCAACTTCTAGAAACCCAAAGAAGTCCAGATGCTCCCTTAGACTCCAATGACCTGGATGATGGAGAGCTTTACAGACACACAAAACTGAATGCAGAGAGACACACAAACAAGCAGCAACACAAACTGGCTGCAGTAAAGGCCTGGCAGAGCATCTCAAGGGAGGAAGTGATGTCTATGTCTGTGGGACTTCAGCACTCGTTGACTGCAAAGGATTTTTGTCCAAGTATTAAATCGCCGTCTTCACTGGTTCCCTCTGTTATAGCCTTTGTCTGTCTCTCAGTGTCAAGTCTTTGTAAATTGTTTCTGGTTTCCTGTTTTACTTTGAAGGGCCATGTCCTATGTCAGTGTCAGCTTTACTTCCACGTCTTGTTAGCCCTAATTTGTCCCAGCTGTGTCTCCGTCCTGTTTCCTGTTCCCTGATTACGCCACTGTGTTTATAAGCCCTGTGTTTGCCTTTGCTCTCTGTGGCATCGTTAATGTGTCCGACCCGCCGCATGCTGTGTGTTTGTTGCCTGTTAGTCTCTCAGTTTCGCTCCTTAGTTCCCATCTTCAGAGTTTTAGTTTTGTGAGTTTGATTTTGAGGATCTTTTTCTAGCAATAAAACTGCGTTTTGAGTTTAACCTCCCGGTTTTGAGTCCTGCTCTTGGGTCCACCTTTCTGCCTACCACACAGCCCATCACCACAGGCTGTAATTAAAGTGAATGCAAACCTTGTGTGAAAACATATTAAAACATATTAAACCTGAAAGTTGGTCACATATTAATTATTTTAGTTAAACTCCACTGTGATGCTGCACAGACCCAGATAAGAAAAAACTGTGTGGATGTGGATTTAATGAGCCAAGGATTCATTTACACGCTGAGTAAGAGTCACCTGTTAATAATCGGGGCTCCAGTGTTAACTGTAAACATACATGTGCGTAGGTGTCTGTGCTCATGTTAGAGTCGGTAGGTTTACCAACAGAGAGCTCCTGGCAAGAAATAGTGAAATAAACCCTGAAGTAAGAGATCGCTGATGCAATGTGATGGCTAATTTAGACATTTTGATGACCATAAACCATAAATCCATACGTCTGCTCCACAGCAGACTCAAAAGATGCAGTTTTTGCATTTCCAGAGGTGGACACATGGACCTGCGTGCAGGAAGGTATGATGAGAATTAGCAGACTGTCGTAGGGGTTTGATAAAAATGGTAAAGAGTAGGGCTGCCACGATTAGTCGACTAGTCATGATTACATCGACTATCAAAATCGTCGACGACTGATTTAATAGTCGACGCGTCGTTTGAAGCTTTGTAAGATCCCAAAAGACGCAGGAATAAGTAGTAGGATTTAAGAGTGTAATAATGGACTGAAACAGAAGATGGCAGCACTGCATGTACAAGGATGCCAGCTGCCGTTAAACCCCGAAGAAGAAGAAGCTGTGTCCCAGAATTCATAGCGCGGCCCAGCTCAGTTTCCAACAATGGCGGCGGCTGGTTAGTTTTAATATTACTCTTATTATTCTTTCTGGGTCACAAAATAAACGTTTTACATGTTTTCGGGCGAGAATGTAGCTGTGTAAACCTCAAATATCTGCTCAGTTTATCAAGACGCCACATATTTTCAAAAGCGCTCCGACGTTTTCGGAGACGTCTGTTAGCCACTAGCTCGATAGCTAGCCGGGGGCTAGGCTCACTAGAGCCGTGAGAACACCGGACTCCCGGTGTTCTCACTGATGATAAACTATCATCTTGTCTTTATTTTTAGTTAGCACATACCTTAAACACTTAAAGCTGTAAGCTAATGATAGTTATATAAGAGCAGATGCTGCTGGTGTAATAAGCTGTAAGTTTTATGTCCAATGGATGATGATCTGATTAGTCAACTAATCGCAAAAATTATCGGTGACTAGTCGACTATCAAAATAATCGTTTGTGGCAGCCCTAGTAAAGAGAGCTGAAGGTATGCTTGCTGATGTAGTTGTTGTAGGAAGTTACAAGCCTGCAGTGCAGATGGTGCTGATAACATTAGTTTTTACATTTTTAACTATTAATTATTCCTGACAGGGTCGCAGGATTAGACTGAACCCAACAGTAAGTGAGCTGTAGGGTTCAGAGTCTGTTCGGATCTTTAGGAGCCATTAGCACAGATTAAGATGTTATCATTGTCACGTTGCTTCTGTCGAGCCCAAACCCACAGGCTGCCGTCTGTGCGTCCTGTATGCATCCTGTCACACAGCAGACAACAAATGGCAGCTTCATTATAAGCTTAGAGAACCATGTGATTCTTGTGCTGGACTAACATACAGCATTTCCGGTGTTATGAACACAGCACACAGTTTATCAGTGCACGGTGTGATAATAATACAGTAACAATGCATCCAGTCACTGTATGCATGATGTGAAACAGGTTTATCGTATGTAACAAACCCACAGAGAATCGTCTTCTCAGCTCTCCTGACTGTTTCAGCATTTTTGGCTTTTGTGGTTTTGGGTGAGTCGTTTTGGTTTAAGTCACTCTTGTCTACAAATATAGTAAATATGCTGAATAGTCCCAGCTCAGCAGCAGCGCACATTTCGAGAACCAAAACACCTGCAGCTACTGCTTCAGTTAGTAGCTTTAGATATGCACACATAACAACACAGGGATCAGTTCTTGGTCCATTACTCTTTAACCGTCTCATGTTCCTGCTCAGTTCTGTCGTAACGAATCATGATGTATTCCACCACGTTGCACTTGTTGCTTCCCACTGATGATCTAACACTTGTTCACAAACTAATAAGCACTGATGACATTCACTGTTGGAGATCTAGAAAGTTTTCTTGAACAGAAACAAGACAGAAATATTTGTTATATTTCCTCTCTGAGGAAATATTTCTCTCTGTCTCATCTCTGTCTCTTCTTATCTCAAATTGATTCAGAGAATCTGGCTCGTGCATTCACATCGAGCAGGTTTGACTGTGTTAACGCTCAATTTGAGTCCTTAAACAAAAGTGGAAATGTTAACATATTATCCGAGTACTGAACGCACTCCACTGGCTCCCAGTTCAACACAGAATTTATGAATTAATCCTAATTCACAAAGCTCTCAATAGTCTGGCCCTGCAGTATCTCTGACTCACAGTTTATAACTCGATGAGTCATCTCAGGTCATCAGGTGCAGATTTGAACTGTTCTCAGAGTCACACCTCCGTGCTGAGGCTACTTTCAGGTGGTCCTGGTCTTGAAGTAAGCTGCCCGCTGACCTGAGGTCAGTTTAAAACAGACTTTTTTATTCTCTCAGCCTTACATTTATTAACCGTGTGTGTGTTTAACTTGGACTCTATTTCACTGTTTTTATTATCTTAAGGTACTGAAGACTTTTTAAAAATCTTTAAGCACATTTAGTTAGAAATAAAACAGAGACTATTTGTAGCTTATGTCCGTGTTTGTTGGACAAAATCAGTTGTTTTTCTACTTTTAGCCCCCTCAGCGGCTCCTAGGGCCGCACTTTGGGAGCCGCGGCTGAAGCTACTGCTGCCACAGCTATTGAACTAATAACACAGTCTCGTGGGGAAAGCCGTTTAAAATAATAATAATAATGAAAAAATACCAAAACCGTGAATCACACATCGCGCTTGTTACTCAGCGTAAGCGCGGGGAGCCGCCGGCAGGCAGACGAGCAGCAGCCGCTCACTGCAGCAGCCAAGGTGCTCGTCGGACGCGCTGACGTCACCAAATCTTTGACAGCACTTCCTGGATGGTGTTTGTTGTGGGAAATAGCCGCGGCGGCGCTGAATCGTGGATTTAGGCCACATAAGCGGCAGGAAAGACGGCACCGACTGCCACGATATCGCACCTCCAGGCATGCGGACGCGGCACCTTCCGAGCAGTGTCCGATAAACGCGAAGCAGAGACGGGCTGAGGCTGAAAGAAGGAGGTGGAAATACTGTCGGACAGCCCTGAGAGCAAAGCCCCCCGACAGCACGGAGCTGCCGCGATGTTGTAACCAAACCATGGACAGCAGGATAAAGTAAGAGCCTCCGAGTGTTTGCCCTCTGCGCTGTCGTTTCTATGCTAAAGGCTAACGCGTGCTTCAATAACGCTAAACGGGAGCTGCGTGCGTAAATGCGAAGGAATGTCTGGCGTAATTTGAGCCATCATCTCCAGCAGTGGCTTTAACAGCGAGGCCAGCTGGCTGCTCAGCATTTGGGTCAGTCTGTCGGCGTGTCTGCTAGCTGACCACCAATTAGCAGCTCCGCTAGCCGAGCAGGCGGACACCGGTCGCTCGGTGCCGTGAACGAGCCGTGACCTGAGCTCGATAACGTTAGAGATCAAAGAGCCCGTCTTTCTTTCAATCCAAAGCTCTGATGGCACAAGTGGGTACACCTGCATACCTGTGCACTGGAATGTGACCCAGCGGCTGTGCGTCCTAGCGCGCATTGTGGATGTAACACCTGCTTTTATCCCCCCTCACCTCTCAGTAAACACTGTTTCGTTCTTTTCAGGGAGAATCCAGAAAGAACATTTGATCTGGTTGTGCAGGTGGCGTGTCCAACATCTGAAAATGAGGGTAGGTGATCTTCTATTTATAACTTTCAGCCTGTGTGCGCACAACTTATTAATAAAACTTTAATGTTGTGCGTGATTCATAGAGCTGTGATCAAATGATCAGTCTGTTAATTTCCTGTTTAACAACATAAATGAACTGCTTACTTATTTGTTCCCTTTCTGCTGAGTTAATGAAAGCCTGACGTGGCATTTCGTGGACAACTTCTAACTTTATTCAGTTTAAACACATGTCTGCACCAAAATGCCAGTGAAGCTCATTTCTGTAAGAAAGAAGCAGTTTTGGTTTCCAGCCACTGAGAGGACGAGTATGCCTTTTGATTTCCTAACTTAATAAACGCACGCAGGATGCACATTTGTACTGCTCCAATGAAGCTCAGGTATACTGCACTTTATCTGAGTGCAGTTTCCCCCAGCTCTATCACTAAGTACATAAATGGAAGTGAAAGTTTGCTTTCAGGGTCTTCCTCAATAGTCTTCTTTCACTTGCAGATTCCTTTTTTCTGCAAGTGAACCTTTAAACTGTTCCAGTCCCGTCTGCTAATCTTCGGATCCCTGCGTCTCGTGCCGACCCCGAGGCCTCCTGCGAGAGTCAAACGCACAGACTCTTGTGAAGTAACAGATACTGTGGGACGATGGAACAAGAAATTAGAGAAAGTGTGTGGGCTCACGCAAAGAGACGACCTTAGCTGGAAAATGAGAATTCACGGTCATTTCACCGACATGTGACAAAGTCGTCTTCTGCTTTCTGATATAGACGTTTTTTCTCAGTTTGTAACAGCAGTAATTGTAACGCAGTAAGGACGCCGTGTGTGATGCGGGTAGTTTGTAAACACGCTGGAGTAACAGCAGGCACTTCACTCCTGCATGAGTCCAGACTTGAACAATGAGGGTGCTCATTATGGTTTTGGTTTTATGTGATTCAGAGTTTAGTCTGTCAAGATCCTCGGGACGAGAGGAGGTCATGACCCGGTTTGGCTGTAAAAGTGAAACTGGGAGCAGCTGTAATGTCGTACTGTTAGCGTCGTACAGTCTTCATTTATTTGACAGATTTGCACGAGTTCACCAATGTAGACATTTTTCTGGCAACCGTGACCCCACGAGGATTGTTTGGAGAAAGACGGTGCTCGGGTCAGCAGGCTGCATTAACTGTTGGGCTCTCTGCAGCGGTCAGACATTCCTGCAGTGGGACTATCCTGGGAAACGACTGCAGCCGCTGAAGAACAACATCGGCTTCTACCTTTTTCTGAATATGGGAAACCGAGTAACCCATGCTTCACATCCATATCCAGTGTTGCTCATAAGTCGGCGATCACTTAAGCGTATTGTAGCTGCGTGTTAGGCCAGCTGTCTTCGTCTGCTGCTCGGTGCTGACGAGAAAGAGGTGCTATTGGACGGTTCACGTGTGCAGCCGCCGGGCTGACCAGAGCAGACCGAAAGTTGCCCTTGGATCAAATTCTCATATTGGATTTTAAAACCAAACTCATAAACCACTAGCACGCTCTGTAATAACCGACTTCCTCTCCATATGATCTGGGGTTGGACTCATATCCGGACCCCCTGCTCTCTGGAACGGAGCCACGGAGCTGCGTGTGCACGCCGCGGCTTCGATGAGACGTAGATACTGTGCTGAGGTTTTGTACGACATGAGAACAGCCCCCGTTGGAGAAGTCGGTGTGACGTTAATGTGTCCCGTCTGCCCGGCGGGACTCGTGTTTGCGGTTGTTTTATGTTTCTTTTTAAAAGCAGCAGTTTCAGACGACCGTATGAGGAATGAGTCACTTCTCCTCTGATTCTCACCAATTTCCCTTTCTTTGACTTGGCTTTCGGTGAAGCGAGCGTGAAACAAAACACTTTGCAAAGGTTACAGCTGTCAGGGCGGTCTATTGTTTTACCGGCGCGTCGATATTCTATATGCATTCATGCGAGAAGCCCTGACATGTGCGATTCTCCTTCCTCTGGAGCTGAATGAGTTAATGCTGTGACTCACAACAAACGGGCTCTGGCCGCGCTGTGAAACCAACACGCTCGCTCGCCACAAGCTAGAGCTGTTTTCCCTGCAACCGAATATTAGGTACTTTGCCAAAGAGTGCCACTTCACATTCACACATAATCTTCCAACTGCCTCAGATAGACACATAAACAAAAATGCAGTCATGATGGACTATAATTAAATTGTCATAGCAACATGATGTAGAACGTGCGAGCGTTTGCAGAAGTGGAGGAGGGTTTAAGTTTCCTTGTGCTGTTCTCACATCTCCTCCACAGTTTAGGGAATACAAGTTTAATTTTAGACGGATTTCTTGGCTGGATTTCACTTGTTGTGTGCACGCCCTCTTCCAGCAGTTTGGTTTCAACTCAAATGCTTTCAGGCGACTGAGGAGGAGTCTCCTTTGAGTGAGTAAAGAGCCTGTGTGAGTTTTGCTGATGCTGCATCACTGTTGTGCCACTTTTCACCACATCCTGGTCCTGCAGGTTTGAAACCAGATCCATGTGCGGCAGCGTTACCCCTGCAGTGTTAAAAGCAGCATCCTCTTGTTGCTTTCAGTCGTGTTTCAAAGTGCAGGTAAAATTAGCTCAGACCTTTTGATAGTTGGTCAGTGTGTCGACCCTCAAACTTCCTGTGTTAACTGTGTTTCACACCTCCTGCAGTCAGCACTGTGCAAAAAGCCAACGCCCACACGCTTAAAGAAAAGCATAACCTGTCTTTAGTTGTCTCATGATGACTTTCCTCAGTGTACATTTGTGCAGAATAAACATTTATTAGTTGGTAGCTAATTATTTTTGCCCGACACAAAGGCTGACATTTGAGATCTGTGTGATGTCATTAGTTCCTATGTGAATTAGAGCTGCCACGATTAGTCGACTAGTCACGATTACGTCGACTATCAAAATCGTCGACGACTAATTTAATAGTCGACGCATCGTTTGAAGCTTTGTAAGATCACAAAAGACGCAGGAATAAGTAGTAGGATTTAAGAGTGTAATAACGGACTGAAACAGAAGATGGCAGCACTGCATGTACAAGGATGCCAGCTGCCGTTAAACCCCGAAGAAGAAGAAGCTCTGTCCCAGAATTCATAGCGCAGCCCAGCGCAGTTTCCAACAATGGCGGCAGCTAGTTAGTTTTAATATTACTCTTATTATTCTTTCTGGGTCACAAAATAAACGTTTAACATATTTTCAGGCGAGAATGTAGCTGTGTAAACCTCAAATATCTGCTCAGTTTATCAAGACACCACATATTTTCAAAAGCGCTCCGACGTTTTCGGAGACGTCTGTTAGCCACTAGCTCGATAGCTAGCCGGGGGCTAGGCTAACTAGAGCCGTGAGAACACCGGACTACTCAGGTTAAACATGATATATAAGTCAAATTTAATAAACTATCATCTTGTCTTTATTTTTAGTTAGCACATACCTGAAACACTTAAAGCTGTAAGCTAATGATAGTTATATAAGAGCAGATGCTGCTGGTGCAATAAGCTGTACGTTTTACGTTGAATGGATGATGATCTGATTAGTCGACTAATCGCAAAAATAATCGCGGACTAGTCGACTATCAGAATAATCGTTTGTGGCAGCTCTAATGTGAATATAAGTAACCAGCACTGTAACAGCTTTGATGGCTCAAAGGCATCGACTTAGAAAACCTTTGTCTGAATCAGCAGTGCAGTCCACATAAAGGGTTAAACCTTAATGAATTGTGTTAATGGGACAAACATAAGTAACCAACCTGCAACTTTTCCATTAACCAGTTCACTGAAGCCGTGTGCTGCTTCTGTTTTATGTGGTCATTTGTGGGGTTTATTCATTGTAAGCATGAATTAGGATTTGTTTAAGTGTTCTCTCCAAGAGAACCCAAACCAAAGGATACCAGATTAGGTCAGCTGGTCGTTAACTCTTACTCGCCAGCATCTGAGTCCATCTAACAAAGTCTCGTCTATCAGATGTTTAACTTCTGTGACTGCTAATAATGACTTTCACTTCCTTCCTGTTGTTATTCCTTTTAAGTTTTGAAAGATCAGTCTATTGCAGTTTCAACAACACGGGTCGGAGATCGTTACAGAAACAATAATAGCAGGTTTGACATTTCAGGGGGAAGTACTCAGACATCACCTGTCATCTGTAAACACATTATTGTGGTGCAGGCTCTTCGTTTCTTGAACATTAATGTTGTGGACGGGCTTATTTAGGAACAACAGTGTTCTTACTGGTGCATGTAGTGCTTTAGTGAAAGCCAGTAATTACGTTTGACTTGTGTGTAGCTGTCATGTTTAACACACGATCCGTCTGTTTGAAGCACACCGAGATTCAGACTCCTGTTTCCATAAAGTGGGTTTGATCAATACACCAGAATTAAAGTATTGGTAATCTATAGTTAATAGTAGGGATGTCACGATACCAGAAGCTTGGTTCCAGTACCAGTAGAACATACTTACCCATTCAATACCAAAACAAAATGATCATCCCGTGTACTTAAATATAAGCTCCTAAAATTAAGCACATTGTAAAACGCTGACATGCTGGCAGATCATTTATTTAAAGTGTTGACTTTATATTATGTTGATGAGACGTGGATTAAAATGTTAGGATGGTTGCCATGTAGGCGGCTAATGTCGCACTGTTAACTGTGTTAGCATAAGTGTTAATGTTGCCGTTGCAAACATTTCAGCCGATGGAACAAAAGCTGGTTTCACAACAGCGGTGCCAGCTTCCTCAAAAATAAATATGGTGACCTGACATTAGAAGAATAATACTTTAGATGTTATTACTGTGAAATGAACAGACTCTCAATTAAATTAATTCAATTCAATTTTATTTAGGCAGCACCAAATCACAACAACAGTCTCCTCATGGTGCTTTATAATGTAAGGTAGATCCTACAATAATACTTAGAGGAAAAACCCAACAATCATATGACCCCCTATGAGCAGCACTTTGGCGACAGAGGGAAGGAAAAACTCCCTTTTAACAGGAAGAAACCTCCAGCAGAACCAGGCTCAGGGAGGGGCGGGGCCATC
This sequence comes from Neolamprologus brichardi, assembly GCF_056152115.1. Lineage (NCBI taxonomy): Eukaryota > Metazoa > Chordata > Actinopteri > Cichliformes > Cichlidae > Neolamprologus > Neolamprologus brichardi. The sequence continues at coordinate 1,434,443 of NC_142120.1, read as the reverse complement.
TGCTGTGATTGGTTGAGGTGACTCATGGGGTGAATTCATTGAACTGATATTAATGCAGGTGTGTTATGAGCGCTGCTAGATCGGAGGTATTTCAAAGCACAGTAGTGTTAGTTGCATATTACCTTTTGCTAATTGATCCTCACCCCTTGGACTTCCTCAGCTGTAGTTTATGTTGTGCCACTTGTAGTTTTTCCTGTTCTTGTGGTTCTGTCTGCATGTAAGGACGGACTACAACACTTGTAGTTTTACGCCACTCGCTCTGCCTCTGTGCTTATGCTGTCTGTGGTACCAAAGAAAAACAATGTCGTTGCATTTTTAGAATTTTTGATGCCCTGAGCATAAGTTCTGGTGACATCTTTACTTAATAGTCAACTTGCCTTGTTTGCTACCAGTATGTGAGACCTCCCACACAGCTTAATCTCAAAGATGGCAGACGGCCCCGCCCCTCCCTGAGCCTGGCTCTGCTGGAGGTTTCTTCCTGTTAAAAGGGAGTTTTTCGTTCCCACTGTCGCCAAAGTGCTGCTCATAGGGGGTCATATGATTGTTGGGTTTTTCTCTGTATGTATTATTGTATGATCTACCTTACAGTATAAAGCACCATGAGGCGACTGTTGTTGTGATTTGTTTCGGGAAAATTAAAACTGAACTGAATGAATCCAAACCTAACATATTGACTCAGAAAGGCCAAAAAAACTGCACATACTGTTTGATCATGCCCGCTGTTGGGCTTGCAGGCTCCACACAAACAATGTTTCATTAGCTATTATGCGTAAAGCCTCCCATGCCTACCTGTGGTTGCCAATGTGGGTTTAAAAAGTGGCCCCTCAAGGAAGGGGGTGTAGTGTAGGCCCATTTGTTATTTTTAATTGTTTGAATATTGTGTAGCCTTCTGCTAAATAAATAAAGAGCAAGAAGACAGTTTGATAAACTGCAGTTTAAAAAAAGCTAATTAATCTCCCAATTTTGTGCTTAAAAATGGCAAATGTCCTTTCTGTGACATATACTTTGTTGTTTAGCAAGTCTCTGATGATTGATCGGGTATTAAGCTGGAAATATGTTTCAGGAAGCTGCCTAAAATTGGCGTGCCTAAGCACCGTGAAAGATAATGCAAAGGCAACACGGGTCAATACATTTTGTCACGTTGTTGTTCAGCTGGCAGCAGACCAGTCTAATATGTGCGCTGGGCTCGTTTCTCTGTTGTGCTCACAGAGATCAGTTATAACTACAAGGATCTGTGATGTTCGGCCAGCGCGGCCATTTAGTCACCGTGAACGTCACAGGCTTTGTTGCTATCGATACCTGACCTTTCCTGCGCCCTAAAATAAAGTCTGACTCACTGCAATCTACATCACGTTTGCGTGTAAATAAGAAGAATGGCGCTAATTTGTAAGTGTGGCGCTTAAAGCATGTTATTTAGAATAATTAACTCCAGTATGTCCTGTTGGACTGGCTCCCAGTTATTAATCCCGAGGGTGGGCTTGTTTTTCTTTTCCTTTTTTTGGCAAATGCTGATAACAACGTAACAGCAGTAGTTCGTCGGGGTAGTCCACTGCCCTACAAAAATCAAAGATGCTTCAACTGTCAGTCTCCTTAACAAATGCATCAGTAAATCTAAAGAGCCTCAGCATTCCCCAACAGAAGTGCTGTTTAGCAAAAGAAGACAGAAAGCTGACAATGATGGCAGTGTTCGCAGGACTTGGCTCAACGCTTGGATGTGTGGATAGATGACAGATACTGGTCCTGGTCCACGGAGACCTGGCCTCCCTGTTCAGCCTCAGCTCAGTTCCGCTTAGCTCTGTTGGCTCGCTGCTCTGTGGATGCTCAGGCTGTGAGCAGGCGTCGCCTAAGAGCGTGACTGGCATGCTAGCTACTAGCGGCCCTGGCTACATAAAGCCATATTGATGTGCTTCCAAGATGCTGCCAAAGCTAGCAGATGACGCTAATGCTGCCAAGGCAGTAGGTGGGGACAGATGCTACCTGTCCTCGCCCGCTCCCTCCAGCCAGATTGTTCCCACTAACAAAGCAATAAACTTAATAGATCAGCATATCAGTTTTACAGCAACATTCATGCTGCAATTAAGGGAACGATTTACTGTTTAAAAATGAAACAGAGGAAAGATTGAACGATGCACGGAGGTCTTTTATTTTGAAACGCGGCTCCAGTTTACTCTCTGTTCGATAAACTCCAACCTATTTTCTGTCTGCACTGTTTCCACAGTTCAAAAACTGCGGCCTCCAAATTGTCAGTGAATTTCTGAATGAATATTCGCGACTGTTTCCCCAAAAACCTGCCGATAGACTGACGTCTTCAATGTGTGAAGCATGAGATCCTCTGCCCTTGGAGGATGGATGAAAGCACTTTGTGTGATCTTGTTTCCATGCCGTGTTTGTGCCTGTCAGTTGTATACCTTTGAGCAAGTGTCTGCTTTTGTCTGAGATAAGTGACAGGTTTCAGTGCTCGGCATAGCTTCCTGCCAGTGTTCAAATCTGCTGCAGGAGGACTGCGAATGTGCTGATTTTCGGGGACTCTGGGAGGGTTTTTAAGAAAGTAAGGTGCAGCCTGATGGCTTTACTTTGTCCAATTATGAAAAGTTAGTTTTATTCTACCTACGGGGAACTTTTTCGCTGAGATGCGAAGGTCTCACGGCGTCCCCTGTTAGTCATCGGTCCGCCTCTCTCCGCTGTAGCGCCCTCGAGCTGCTCTATAATGTTCATTTCGTTCCTTTGCCTTTCACTCCTCCCCATTTCCACCCTTCAGTATTCACAGAGCCAAACTCCCGTGTCGTCGAACTTTTAGAAAAGGTTGAACGCTGACATTCGACAAAATGTCAGAATTGCTCCTTGACCCAGGCTCTGCGAGTTGTGAAGTTTGATTGGATACCAGCTGTGTGTCGAGTTTGCGGCGGGCTCACACTCAGACGGGAGGCCATTGGAGTACTAACAGATGCCATGGCAGCAAGGAGGGTGTTGATTGATCATTAGAGAGCCCACACTCCTCCACTCGCACTCCTGAGAGGACCCTAGGGTCTCACACTTTGTTTATCTCTCAGCCTTTCTCTCTCGTCTCACCCTCGTGACTTTGGTAAATTGGCTCTTTTTGCACAGAATATTCAAACTCTTTGTTATCTTTTATCCGTTTCCTGCTGGCAGCGGCTCGGGTGTTAACGCGGGTTGTCCGCTAATCACAGGGTTAGTCGTTCGATCCCTGACCCCTGCACGTATGCTCAGCTATGACACTAAACCCCAGTTTTGCACGGCGTGAGTCCCTCGACTTCCTGCTGTTCGGACTCTATCGAGCCTATTCAGGTTGAAGTTGGTGCTGGTTGTGCTGCACCCTGTTCTTTATCATATTAGCAGCAGTAACAGGTGCATGAGTCTGTTTTACAGCATCATCATTAAGTTGGATGAAATGGAGGCGTATGTAGTAAAAAAACTAAGAATAAGCAGTTTGGATATGAAAGGATGGCTTCGTGGTTTTTATCCCAGGTCTCCACAACAACACTGATACACAGCGAGCTGCAACGTGTCGGTAAAACTCGTTTGTGTTTAGATTTCTGGTTACAGATGACAACAGAGGCTGTTTTGGTCGGCGCTGCTTTGCTCTGGAGTCATTTGTCGCTCAGCCACGATGTCGTGCCCTGCTTCCAGCTCTTTTTGAATTTTCCCCATAATTGCTCCCCAGAAGTGTCTGTGTTTGCTGGGGTAAGTGGCTTTGGCTGCGATCGTGACCTATGAATGTTACACTTCAGTTTTTATGGGAGGAAAACTGAAAAAAATAACCCCTTCGGTGCTTTTGTTAATCCGATGTTGCTGGTGTGGCAGCAGGACGCTGAGGCCTCCTCGTGTGGACACCAAACTGTGGTTTTTCTCTGCTCGTTCACTCTGGTGCATTTTTCAAGCCCACGAGTTTTAAAGGTGTGTTTCTCAGCTTCCAGTGAGATCACACCGTTGCTTTTGCGGTCATTAAAAAGTTTCCTTTTCTTTCTGTCGTCTCTTGTTTTCACCAGGACTCACGGTGATGCTGCTTCGCCGATCCACGCATCATCTTAACTGCTGTTTCTTTAACATACAGTCTTTTTGGCTAAAGTGTGAGGAACTGGGGCAAACTGAGGCAGGGTGTGGCAAGCAGGTATGCGAGGAAGAATTATGCTGATGGCGGTGGTTTATAAACGGAGAGGTGGGAATGTTTGGGGGGGGTTGCTCGCTGAGCTCTCCGACGGACTGACACAGCACTCGAACTCGAGGGCGAACAGTTCTTTGTGTGTGTGAGAAAGCGTGATAGCAGGTACGTGTTTTAAATGTATAGGCCGTGCACGCGTATGCACATCGGTACGGATGTGCGAGGCTGTGCATGAGATGAGACGCGGCGGCTGTGGGAGCTGCAGGAGGCTCATCTGAATTCACTCACGCTGCCAGACTGGGAGAACATGGAAAGACTTCTAGGCACCGACGCTCACTGGCTATTTTTAGACTTTCTCCCCTTCCACAGGAGGGGAGAAGAAAAGTGGGAGAACGCAGGGATGGATCAATAATTTAAAATGAATTTGATGAAAGCAGAAGAGTTTCACGACATTACCTCCACTTGCTGCTTAAGATGTGTCGGTGGCTTGTTTCCTGCTGCTAAACTCAGCTGATGGGCAGGAGTGTGTATGTGCAGAGCAGCAGATGGTACAAACACACACAACCAATTATTCAGACTGAAAGAATAATGATTGGCTGGTTCGTATGCGTGTAATACCAGCGTGGCCTACTTTAGCCCACCGATGAACAGGATTAGCACAGACCCTGTGTTAATGTTGCAGAGTTTGAATCTGACCTGGTCTGCAAATTAGATTCATTAAGGAAAAAAAGTTGTGCTGGGAAATACGTGGACTTCTGCGCCTGTCATGTAGAGCGCCGCGGTGACGGCGTTTTAAAAGGATTAGGGGTTGAGTCACGTTTCATGACTGCATGAATTGGCCCGCTTCCTGTATCGTGTGCAGCGGGAACAAGGCGAGTAATATGGTTACCAACCGTGTTAAACGGTACACCACTTTGTGTGATTTAAAGACAAAAAAGCAGACCGCTCTCTGCTTCTCAGGTCGTCCTGTTTGTGAAAGATTCCCAGTTTTTGTAAAAAAAAAAAGACAGGAAAACTGGGGAAACGACCACAAATCTCACTGGGCTGATGCCACATAGAGCGACGTAAAGTGATGTAAAAGACAGAAACGTTTCCCCCGGCAATTAAGGAAATCAGCCTACTTACTGACGTGATGCGAGCGCTGGTATCCTGACATCCAGGCTGTTGTCCTTTAGACCTTAATTTAGTGTCTAATGCCAAATAAAACTGTCTGTGCTGTCATCTCAGCTTCTATTCTCACTATTTACATGCCAGCAGCTTTGCCCTCAGGCTACGTCTCTCCACCCAAGGCTGCTCCGACGTTGCCTAACACCCCACAATTACTCTGAAGACGATGGCGTTTACATCCGTGGAGTCGCCCCTGCTGGCCCTTAATTTGGGTTCTGGCCTATTTTTTCAGGACGGAGAATATAGGTCAGTGTGGATGTCTGAGACCATTTATCATTGCAAATCATCATTTAGCCACCGGGCCTTTGTTTTTGTATCGACACAGTGGTTTTACTTTAATATGAAGCCTATTGATAAATGTTGTGTTGGGTGCGAGTTTGTTCTGGAGGAGTTTTGCTGACTCATTGTTCTGTTTGCAGAATGATTAAGTGAGTAATGATGATTTTTTTTCTTAAATAACAGGATGCTTACACGGCGATGTGTGATTGAAATGTTTTTAGGTAATACAAGCTGTTATTTACCTTTATTTTTAGAGATGGCGTTCTGCAGGACGTGCTGTGTTCCCCTTATAAGTTGTTGTTCTGCAAAACTTGGCGCGCACTTTTCTGCAGAAGCCAATTACATTTCTGAGAAGTGTGTGTGTGTTTCTGTCAGTCCTTTGTCCATCAGTCCTGCAGAACACCGAGATCCCCGTGAACGTGTTGGAGATTAGGAGCTATTGTATGCTTTTAACAGCTGTATTGTCATCCCTGTGGAAAGACTGACTGACTGCCTGACTGAGAGCTGTCTGTCTGCCAGCCTTTACATGTGAACTTCAAATCACAGCTCGGCAGCACCGAGCATGTAGCCGCCAAAGGCAAGGCTTTACACTGTCATCAGTACCACGCGGCTGCCTCTGGGTGCTGTGCCATATGACATTAACAGAGATCGATCCTCTCCGCATCTCAAGGAGCTGCTGTTCTGCACAGCGTTTCCTCTGATGCTGCTGCCGCCACCTCAGAGAAGAGAAAAGGAAGTCTCTCCCAAGTATCCGACTGACAATGACCGTAAACCGTATAGTTATCTGTCACCAGTGTTGGTCAAGTTACTTGAAAAAAGTAATCAGTAACTAATTACTGATTACTTCCTCAAAAAAGTAATCTGTTACTTTACTGATTACTTATTTTCAAAAGTAATTAATTACTTAGTTACTTAGTTACTTAGTTACTTTTTAAAAACACGATTTACAACCTGAATAGGTGATAAAGTGATAGATCTTTCAGCCCAATTCTACTTTTTCTGCATAATCATCATACAAAATGTGATCAAATGGAAAAGTCTCTTTTTAAAACTTGTTTTATTAGTTTTAATCTTTTAACTTTATGCATCAAGCAAACATTTAATTATCTGCAACATTCACTGACTGGAAGAAATTAGTTTAACATTTAAACCTATTTTCTGCACATTCCAGCACATAAAATATATTTTTTTGTGTTTACACTCAGTCTTTCAAATAGATGAAAGTAAAACACAGCAGAAAATAAATAAAGTCAAAGACTAGCGGTCCTGTTGCTCTATTTTCACCTGTAAAGCAGGAGTGGGGTAGGCGGAGGGTTACCCTGGTGCAGGTGTGCCGCGGTCAGTGGAAGAATCCGCGAGTTTCTCTGTGAGTTTCCCATTACGTCGTAGCTACTCGGTGCTTGTTTGGAAGTTTAGGGGTTTTTTCGCTGTAAAAAGAAGTTTTCTTCCCACGCACAACGGACACTAATGTTTTTGTCACTTTTTATGGAATCAAACTCAAAGTAAGGTCAGTACTTCCACGCTTTAAACGCTGCACGCTCATACTCTCTCTGCACTCGATATATGATCCATTGTTGATCTGCACACAGCTGTTGTCACGAACGTCGCACTCGCTTACGTCACTGTCATGAGACATTCTCGTAAAAAAATCACGGTTTTAGTAACGCAGCGTTCCTACAGTAAAGTAACGGTAATCTAATTACTGTTTTTGCAATAGTAATCCCTTACTTTACTCGTTACTTGAAAAAAGTAATCGGATTACAGTAACGCTTTACAAGTAACGCGTTACTGCCCATCTCTGTCTGTCACATGACCCAGCAAATTCTGCTTTGCAACAAAGTGTCTTTTACAAACGTTTTCTGGAAGTTTCAACAAGATTTGTGGAATAAAAGAGGAAGAAATGACCAAAGCTGCACCCTCTGTCTTGTTTTTATGCATATTAGCCTAATAATAGAGTCGTTCGTTTACATTGCTTTTATAGATGCTGTTGACTGAGGCAGATGGTTGGACCATATGGAAGGAAATCCGTGACTATGTGCAGATATGTTGGGTTTTTCCAACCAATCAGCTGGCAGCCAGGCGGCGAGATCCTCACCTTAAACTTGTGCTGCTGTAATCAAAACTCGTCTGCTTTAGTATCACAGAGAAAAATCTAGGTCATAACTTGATTCCAGGTTATATCTCAGATTTTAGGGATTTTTATTGCCATCATCGGTTTCATTGTTGTGCACGTCGAGCAGGAAGTGTAGAGAGGAGTCTGCCCTGGGAGACGCCAGTTTGTTTTTTTTCTTCTTAGCTTAGGAGGCTAACACCCGCCTCCTCCCGACAAACACGCCGGTGTCGCGCTGAAGATGCAGTCATGCGGAGCCAGCGTTTGACATAATGTTGGACCAGTATGGAATCTGACTGGGAATATCACCGCTGATACGTGGTGATACACAGAGGCTGTCACAAAGGTTGCATCCATATGCTGTGCCGCTCATTCGTGAAGCTGTGAAATTGGGTTGCATCCCAACTAGCCTGGAGACAGTATCGCTTTCACTCCCTCGCTCTCTCTCTCCGCACATCCCACTGAAGCATTTTTCTCTCATAGCTGGAAAGACAGAACAACTAATGTGGCATTAATAGGGTCACATCATCTCCATGCAGCTCTTTCTTTCTTCTCCTTCCAGCTGAGACTGTTGTTTATCTTCTTCAGATGTAGCTGTAGAGATGGCTTCGAAATCCCCGAGGCCGACATCTCTCGCATGTGAAGCCTGCCAGTTGGGTTTTTTGGCTGGTAAAGCAGGCTCTACCTTAGAGGGTTTTTTTCTTCTTTTCTCCTTTTGTTTATTCAGATTCGAAGCATTGGAATTAAATATCATCAAGACCTATTTATGGATTCAATCTAGATCAGCGGTGCCACGCAGCGGAACGATTATATGGTGTTTTGTGTTGCGGCATCAGGTTTTTAATTTAATCGTGTACCGACACGGTGTGACCAATCGGTGTTAGAACACCTAAGAACCATATCATAGTTTAAGAAGTTTCTCTTTCCGAACCTCTGCTCGCTAAATCGGCATGAAATGTAAGCCTCGATGGGCAAAAAGGGAAAAACAGTTTAAAGCGCCTGCGAGTGTTTTTCTTTCTCGCCTTTGAGAGATGCCAGTTAATCTGCTTACGCCTTTAATTGCGAGCGGAGGGGTTGGGCCTCCTCCCGGCCAGAAAAAGACTACTGATCCAGAAGTAAAACGATGACCACCGCAGTTATTCCTTTCTTTAGGTTGCATACCCCCTTCCCATCCCCGGTTTTCTTTAGCCACCCTTCGCCTCCTCCTACCGTACCCTCCCTCAGAGGGAAGAAAGCTGACAATAGACATTTTTTGCCATATGTTGGCTTGACATCTTCATCAGGTTCACAGCAGGTTACCTTAGTTAACTTTCACTCCACTGCCTGATGGGATTTTCTCCCCGTTTCTCCACTCGGCCCAGGCTCAAAGTCTAGACGGCCTCGGAGGCAGGGTCCCTCTAGCCCCGTGTCCACAATGGCCATATTGTGGACGCCGGGTAGCGGCGGCTTCCTCCAGTTACAGCGAACGGGCCGGCGCTAAAACAATGCTTTTGTCCAGGGGCATACGAGGGGGGCCTAATCCACTGCACACTGTGAAATAAATCTCTCAGAGATGAGAGTGAGTGAGAGAAACTGAAATGAATGAAATCATTGCCAAGGAGGTTAGAGTGCAGCAGTTTAACCCCTGGCCAAGAAAGGGAGGCAAAGGGAGTGGGAGAAAGGAGGAACAAGGAGAGGCAGGCGCTACATCCCTTCATCTCTGCAGCTCGGATGGAGGAGAGGGGCTGCCGGTGGCTTTCGCAGATTCTCTTCTCACCAGAGGAGCTGCTGTTCACCATATGGGATTTGGCCTCTCTTAACAAACAGGCCCCCTATTCACTCGCAACACACAGTCGTTCGTGGAATAAGGTGAAAAAAGTGCATTTCTTATGCCTTTAGAACAGTGGATGGCCACGAGGGCTGCGAGTCTGTTTGATTCACATAGTATAGAGAATTATAAAATAGGGGCTTTCATCTAAATGTGTATTCACACTGGATTTAGGGCTTTTTGCTGAAAACAGTTTTAAAGCCGCGCATTCAGGTTGCTGTTGTTGAGGCGATCCTATAGAAGGACGCGCACACGCCTCTGCAGCGCAGCGTAAACCGCCATCATCATCGGGGTTCTTCGAATAGTTTGAAAAGACTCGTTTTTATTTAGCATCGTGCTTTTTTTAGTTTGGTGACAAAATGACTTGAAGTCGAGCGAGTTGCCATGCTGCACTGGGCAGCGAGAGGTTTCTGACACGCTGCTGTAACGAGCCAACTTTTTCTTCCGACCAGCAGCGTTAGGAATGACATCCTCTGCCAACAGCTTCTTTTTAGCCTACTTGAAAATCCCAAGAAGCAATAGATTTATGCCAAGTCGAACATGCCAGCGTTTTTCTTTTTTTTGCTTACTTGAATGTGCCAGAAGTATCGGATAGAAATTTATACAAAGACTTAAAGATATCGGAGGAAAGGTAGAGTTACCACGTCGTGTTTATTGGTTTGTCTTATACGTTCTTCCACCAGTGACCAAAACCAGTCAGTCGAAGTGTGCTGATCTCATATCTTTACCAAAACTGAAAAAACAAGGTCTAGATTCAGATTTTTACTCTCAAATCAAATCGGCGGTGAAACGGGAAGAAACGAGTTTATGTATCGGACCCGTCGCTCGTTCCTGAGGTTGTCCAAACGAATAACTCATTTGATGGACGGCTGCAGAAATGTGTTTTGTCTTTATTGTCTGATATACACCAGGTTAATACGTGTTGAACACTTCACCATTTTTCCAAGTAAATCTATTTCTAAAGGTGCCGTTGACATAAAATTCTCATCAGATGTCGGTAACAAACCGTCCAATCGAGACATGCAAATGTCTAAATATCATTGATGTCCATAAATTAAGGTTTTTGCAATGATGAGAAATTACAAAGAGAAAACAGTGTTGAACATGCTTTAACCCTTTAAAGCCGGTCGGAGCGGCACGAACGTCAGCGCGAACTATCGCATGTCCGCCATGACCTGCCCGAAACCGGAAGTGACGTCATTTTCGCGGAAATGTAGTTTTTTTTTTACCATCAGGGCCTCATGAGCCTATACTGGTGTTTTTAAAAGTTATGTTTGACTTTATGACTTTCTGTGTGGTTTCTGGGATGCTTAGGACTCATATTGCACTGCTGGAAATAGTTTATTTTGATGCATATGCTGCTTTTTTGCAAATTTGCATTATAATATTTATTTTCGTTTTTCCTGCAGTGTATAAAAATTGGTGTATTTCAAAAATAAAACTATGAAGACACTCAAAATAAATTTCCTGTGGTAGGAAACTATTTTGTGCAACTTTTTTGTATTTACAGTTTTGAGGGATAAGCCTCTTAAATTTCTCTAACTAGAAATATATGTTAAAAAACAAAAACGATTTTCAATTTTTTGGTAGTTTATTGCACTTTTTTGCAATTTATGTAATTACTATGCACTTAATGCATGCATATTATTAAAATCTGGGCTATAACGGTTGTATTGATGTATAGCAACTTGAAATGCTCCCAAAAATGGCTCCACAGCATGTAAACATATAATATAAGCTCTGGCGGACTTGGTTCTATGGTAGGTCTTAAAGGGTTAATACTCCTCCTATGCTCCAAGACGCCTCCTGTGTGCAGAAACTCAGGTGTGATTTTGGCCCAGCCTTCCACATAAAGGTTTCATGGGCGTCTTCAGTGAACTTTGACCTTTAGTTCTTACATAGGTTTGAATTGGGTGATCTAGTAGCTTTATTTGCTTTCTCTGAACCCAGTTGAGATTCCTTGGCTGTGTGTTTGGGATCGCCGTCGTGCTGAAACGTCACCCTCGCAGCAGATTTTTATCAAGAATGTCTCGGTACATTTTTTTCTATTCATCCTTCCATCAGTTATGTGAAGCGTGTCGGTGCCATGTGCTAAAAAACAGCCCCACATCCTGACGTTCCCACCTCCAACCCTGTTGGTGTTTGGACCTCCAAACATGGTGTGTGCAAACACGTCTCAACGTGCTTTGTCTCCTGCAGTGGAGTCTGGTGTGGTGAGTGTGCACACAGGCCTTGGTGGTTGAGTCTTTACGGTGAAATGATGCTCTTTGTCCTTTCAGATTATGGCCCCAACACTGCTCACTGGGATGAGAGAGCTCACTGGTTTTACCCATCATGAGATGTTTCTTGTATGACGCATTTTATCTGCCATCAGCTGTAAATGAACCTGCTGATATTAATTTGCACCAAGTGGCAGGACTCTAATTACTGATAGATGTCACATGGTGTCGTGACTGCGCTGCCTTTATGCTTCCCCCGTTCTTCATGCGTTCAATACTTCTCCCCGTCTCGTTTCTCATTATTACACATAATTTATGGACACCTGTGGTTTGATTTCTGTGCATGTGTGGACTGGATTGGTCGTTCTCTGGTGAGAATTTCATGTCAACAGCACCTTTAGAAGTAGATTTACCTGGAAACTGGTGAGGTATTCAGTACTTGTTGTATCTTGCAAAATCCAAGGATGAAACCAGACAACTCGTCATGTTGACTATATTTATGTTGCATTCAATTCAATTCAATTTTATTTATATAGCGCCAAATCACAACAAAAGGCGCTTCATAGATACAGAGAAAACCCAACAATCATATGACCCCCTATGAGCAGCACTTTGGTGACAGTGGGAAGGAAAAACTCCCTTTTAACAGGAAGAAACCTCCAGCAGAACCAGGCTCAGGGAGGGGCGGGGCCATCTGCTGTGATTGGTTGGGGTGAGAGAAGGAAGACAGGATAAAAGACACTGTAAAAACTGTATAAACATTGAAATAAATCCTCACAGATATAATCAGATTCTTTTTTAACAATCCAAACGATTTGTCAGTTACAATCCACCAAATTTCATCCTAAAAAGGACGCGAGGGTACCGAACTTGATACGTCGACTGCCTTTGAAAGCTTTCACGGGTCCGGTTTAGATTTCGTGCCCTGCAGAAATTGTCAGCCTCCTCGTTGTTGCTTGTTTAACCACATCGTTCTGCTGGTGAACACTAGCAGCAATATGGCGACTGTGAAATCCTGCCATTAGCAGCAAATTGGTGGGTTCGGACTAAACTTCATCAGCTGTTGGGTGAGGCATCGAGGTGACTGCCAGTGGGCTCACTGACTTTCAATATGGTTACCAGAGCCTGGCGTGTTCACTAGTGACCAACCGTCAGCTGCAAAGCGAAGGGTGACGAGCAAATTGCTTCATCTGCGGATGGCCTTTAGGCCACGCACCCACCTCTCCTCCATCGCCCTGCACGCCGCCCCCAGCACCCTTTCCCCATTAATCCATTTTTCCACTGACTTTCAAAGGCAGATGTCTCAGAAATTGCCAAAACACTGATTTTTGATCAACCAGCACCGCCCTCATCTCACCAGTATCTGTGTCACGGCTCAGGGGCTGCCGGCTTGTTGCCCCCATTGTGACTGTTGGGGTTCAGCCATGCTCAAAGCCCTCAGGGATCAATGGACAAGCTAGTGTACTGTAAATATTCACTCCTGAGCTCGCTGTCTATCTGTAAACACGCATCTACTCACACGGTGCACATTTGCACACGGGGCACGCACACGCTTTGCAAACAGACCAGTGGTCAGTCCTCACTCATCGCCACGTTTGCCCACATCAATTTTCTCAGGTGTGAATGGAGGAATCTAACCCTCGATAGGTGATTTCAATTCAATTCTCACCCACTGAATCTGTTTACACCCCACCGGGGCGAAATATGCTAGAGGTTGTTTTCACCTCGCCACTAAAATGTCCTGTTTTAATCTGGGCTGCAACAGCTCTGTGTAGAATCTGTCAGCTGTAGTTTGATTGACATGGAGACGTGTACGTCTATCAGATCAGTCTGTTCTGCACGTGGGCCCAAAGACCCGTGCATGATGGATGTCTAAGCAAACAGCAGGAAGCAGTAGCTTGGTTTTACGGACGTTTCAGAGGTGTCCTCGAACACGGCGCTGAAGTTTTTCCAGTTACAAATGCACGAGTGTCCCATCATTTGGGATACGGGAGAGTGGGGGGGTCGTCTACCAGTCAGAAGCGCCCGCCTGCTAAAGTATGCAAGATACTCAGAGATCCATCCATCAGGGTGTGAGTGTGTCTATTTGGATGTTAGACAAAAACGCTGTGTGTGTGTGATGAATAAGACTTGTAGCAGAAACTGATTTGACTGGTCAAATTGACTAGAAAGGTTCCCTATAAGCACCTTTACCTTTAATTATTCTATGTGCACATACACACACTGCTAGCCTTGTCTGCTGGACACAGGAAGTGGTTTATGTCCTTGTTAGCAACAGAAAACATGTAAGTATGACGTCCACATCATACCGGAGTCTAAACCCACAGAGGAGAGAGTGCACGTGCAAATCACGTCATAAACAATATGAAAGGTTGTTTGCACGTCGTTCTCAGAGGGAAATGAATCGGAGCGGTCTTTGCAGAGTTCAGGTGTCTCTGGTGTTTTTCAGAATGAGACGTATCTCACTGTGTGTGCACGTGTGCAGGAGGGGAGGGAGGAGAAACCAGTGCAGGATCTGTCATAGTGACATTTGTGTCCCCTGGAGGAGCAGCGGGGGTCCTCTTCACCTCTGTAACCTTCAACTTTCAGCCTTAACCCCCTTCGGGCCCCCTCTTGCGTCCACCACACGCCCTGGACGTTCTGAAGGGGAGGGGTATGTGATTGCAAGACGGTGAGAAAAATAAAGAAGGGGGGAGAAATGAGGGGAGTGTGAAAGGAGCAGCAATAGAGCTGAAATCGCTGGGATGGAGAAAATGAATCGAGCCGAAAGAATAAACAGCTGGAGAAAGACGAGAAGGACACATGAATGATAAAGGAGCGTGTTTGTGATGTTCAGAAGTTCTCTCTGCTCGAGGCATGACTCCAAACTCAAAATGAACGTGTCAGGTCGGCACGCAGGGATCGAAGGGGCCGATTTAAAGGTTATTGGGGTCGTATGGTTTTCATACGCAGTGAATAGGTTGGAATATCTCCTCATCAATACTTGAGGTGGTGTCTGGTTCCTCTGTCCTGCATTGTTCACCAGCAGCAGTTCCCATCCTCTCACCCAGTAAATAAGCATAAAATAGGCCGAACTGTCGGGGCGATGGGGGGTCGTGGAGCTTGGAGGTTTTTTTTTTCTGTCAGTCTTTTCAGGATGGGGCCCATGAAATGATCCAACAGGATTATGTAAGCCATCATTGATTGTGCTGCGTCCTGTCATCCGTGGGTCCTTTGTGTCCCCCTGTCTCTCGTGGACAGCCCGGTGCGTTAGCCGCAAAGCTACTCGTGTTGTTGCACATCGTCTTCATCCGTCTTCTTCTCTTCTCTGCGTTATTTTTAGGCTCGAGGTCCATCGAGTAAATTCAGCTTTCTGTTAGAGGGCTCAGTCGTCCTCGCGCTTCAGACCGGGTGAACTCTCGCAGAGGTTTGCTGCTTTCACGTGAACTTTCTCATCGTTCTGCTTTGTTTACATAGAGGTGGGGGTGTGTTTATGAGCCCGTGGGCCTTTTTCTGCGGCCGTGACAGTGAACTTGGCATGTGTGAGCTTGTCTGTGCAAACCCTCGCTGTTCTCGCCAGGGTCACGGGGTGACCTTGGAGCTGTGGAAGCCATGTTTACCACAGACCCCTGTGTTCTGGCTGTGGCTGGGTGATCGCTTCATTTCAAACACGAAGCATTAAGCCTGAGAGAAACTAGTGTGTGTAGTTTGGATGCTCGTGGATCACACTGAGGCAACCGTCGGCCGAGGCGCCGATTACGCGGTTCTTTATCACGTGTGCTAGGGCTGCCACGATTAGTCAACTAGTCATGATTACATCGACGACTGATTTAATAGTCGAGGCGTCGTTTGAAGCTTTGTAAGATCACAAAAGACGCAGGAATAAGTAGTAGGATTTAAGAGTGTAATAACGGACTGAAACAGAAGATGGCAGCACTGCATGTACAAGGATGCCAGCTGCCGTTAAACACCAAAGAAGAAGAAGAAACTGTGTTCCAGAATTCCTAGCGCAGCCCAGCTCAGTTTCCAACAATGGCGGCAGCTAGTTAGTTTTAATATTACTCTTATTATTCTTTCTGGGTCACAAAATAAACGTTTAACATATTTTCAGGTGAGAATGTAGCTGTGTAAACCTCAAATATCTGCTCAGTTTATCAAGACACCACATATTTTCAAAAGCGCTCCTACGTTTTCGGAGACGTCTGTTAGCCACTAGCTCGATAGTTAGCCGGGAGCTAGGCTAACTAGAGCCGTGAGGACACCGGACTCCCGGCAAATCTTTTAAAACCCACCGCTGTCTTTCATTACTCAGGTTAAACATGATATATAAGTCAAATTTAATAAACTATCATCTTGTCTTTATTTTTAGTTAGCACATATGTTAAACACTTAAAGCTGTAAGCTAATGATAGTCAGTGTTGGGGAGTAACGGAATACATGTACCACCATTACGTATTTAAAATACAAAATATGAGTAACTGTATTCCGTTACAGTTACCGTTTAAAAAGATGGTATTTAGAATACAGTTACTTTGTTGAAATAAATGGATTACACGGCGGTACTTCCCTGTTTCATATTGTGGCGGGTCAGGACTGTTTGGGTTTTGTTTGACAGCTACGTTCTGTTGTTCCAGGCGGCAGCGTTACGGTTGCCATGGTTACAGGGTGACGCTCTCTCTCTCTGCGTGTTTCCTGGGTGAGAGAGGCGTTTTTGTTGTTGTTGTGCTAAGCTAACAGGCAGAATGCTACAGGTATAGCTCTAAAGAATGTAGCATCATGGGCAGTGTAGTCCGTGCTGCAGGGAGAATGGACTGCCATACTCGTTATGTGTCTGTGAGCGAGGGAGGGAGAAAAAGGAAAAGTATGAGCTGTCATCGAGCAGAAACGGGAGCTGGAAGCATGTAAATATAATAATAACCACTGCAGCCAAGAAGAGCGCCTGACGAGCCCAGTTGTAATTAAGCTATTAAGACTCGACTGTACACCGTGTTCGTGTTTGCCTCCAAAAACAATAAGTTCCGTTGGAGCAGCCTTTCAACGTCTCTCTCTGTCTCTCGCTAGCAAAGTTGACCCAGACAACAAAGTAAAGCTAGTTTTCGGCTACGAGCCGACACAGAACCCACCGTATTAGCCAGAGGTCCCTTTACTACGGTTCGGAGCCGCGGACCTTCAGTAACAGTAATAAATCACAGCAATGGTACATTCATGTAGTTGTAAACAGCATGATAATATATTAAGTAATCCAAAGTATTCAGAATACGTTACTCTCATTGAGTAACGTAACGGAATGCGTTACAGAATACATTTTGGGGCATGTATTCTGTAATGGAATACATTTTAAAAGTAACCTTCCCAACACTGATGATAGTTATATAAGAGCAGATGCTGCTGGTGCAATAAGCTGTACATTTTACGTTGAATGGATGATGATCTGATTAGTCCACTATCAAAATAATCGTTTGTGGCAGCCCTAACGTGTACCAAACACGCCCTTATTCACTATCCAAATATTCTGGAAAATGTTTCTGTGCTCTGTCTTTGCTAAATACATACGACTGCTGGATGATTGCAGTACTGTTGGCTGGTCTGTCTGTTATTAACTTACCAGTTTGTATCTGGTGCAGCAAGGATACGATATGTGGAGGCTTTCCTGCTAAAACACCGAATTCTCTCAGCAGACGTTGAATTTTGTCTGATCAGAAGCCAAAAGTGCACAGAGTGTTTAATAGAAGCGCTCTCTACGCCGAACACGCCTTATTTCCTGTATTCTTATCGCTGATAAAACGGGTATCACACATATTTCATTTCCTTTATTCAAACCCAGTTAATCACGTTGGCTAATCTGTCAGCATCAGTGTTGTTTTAAGTTGTTTACTACAAATGGATATCACAGTGTGCTCGGTTTCATGCAGCGCTGCTGTAGAATAATAATAACAATAATAATAATAAACCTTTTAGTGTAAGATTTATCTCCTCAGCAAAACCAGGCTTGAATCAATGTAGCAATAATTAAGCAAATAAACTGGGGTACGTGTTACTGCGGCTTAAACGTGCATGATTTGGTGTGTAGTATAAACTCATATCTACAACGAGAGTATGGATTTGCATATTTGCAGCACATGCAGCCGAGACACTCTGTGTCTTGTCTTTCACTGTGCGCTGCTCACTCTGTGCATGCACGTGTGTGCGAGTATGCATGTGTGCGTGCGTGCACAGACTCACAGCAGCCACCCTTGCCCCCACCCCTCTCATTAATATGTATGTGTTCTGAGGCAGCTAGCAAAGACGGTGTGTTTCTCACCCGCTGATTAATGCTGTCTGTCAATTACCTCCAGATCCAACCGTGCTGTGGAGCTTCCCCCAGGACCACACAGACCAGGTTGGAACACATTCTGCTTTTTCATTCCTCTGTCTGTCTCTCCCCCCAAATCTTCCCCTGGTTCAACGTTACAGACAACCTCTACCACCTCCTCTTCTCGCATCTCCCTTCCTTCCTTTTCCTAATGCCCTCACTCACCCTGCCATCCTGTGGTAACCTTCCCCAAAACCCACCACCACCACCTCCGCCGTTCCTTCTCTCTCCCCTCCTACTCTCCGTCTCACTGTACGTCTGTTGTTGGTAATGAAAAGCAGTGAGCAGGTCTTCAATAACTGACGAATCAGTAATTATCATGCAACCGTGACAGGAATGCGCACCTCTGTTTTCCTCTCTGTCTCATTGTCCTCCTGTTTGCCTTTTGTTTCCATTTATTGTGCTCATTCGAAATCGGAAATAAGAATAAAACATCTGTTTTGTGCTCTTTGGCTCAGCGTTCTGATAAAAACCACTCGAGGGTTGGTGTCTGTTACCAGCTTGTGTGACTTAAATTCCAATCATACTCTGACTTTATTTATTTTTCTTACCAAAGCAGAGAACGTGGGAAACCACTTGTGCGATAAAGTTAAGCAGTCAGGTGATCACAGGGTCGAACGGGCTGCAAACTTTTGAAGTCTGAGTCTGTCCAAACGCCCAGCCAGTCAATCCTGGGTCCCTCTAAGGATGCTCCAGTCCTATATAGCAGACATTAACCACAGGTTCACATTAAATACACGTTGTTTTTGGTTAAAATCCAGTGCCGTGGTCTCTCCTGGGACGCAAACAGTCCCCGAGCCTCATCACTCCCTCATTGGTTCTTATTTGAACCAATGAGGGAGTGAATGTGACCTGAAAACCTTCCTAATGCTCGTCACAGCTTTTCTCAGCTTCTCACGGGGAAATCGTGAACTCTTAAATATCGTTTCATTTAAAAGTCTTTTACCCTCAGAAAAATACAGCAGCCCAGCGGGGTGTCGTGTTTTCTCTATTGTCGATTCGCCTTTACAGTTTAAACCCAACTCGATCAAAACAGTAACGCAGCCTTTAACAACGTGCGTGTGCCCATCATCGGCGAGCGGAGGCTGAGAGAGAGAAGACAGGACGGGCTGTGCGTTGTGGACGGATGACTTTGGGCAGCCTGTCAGCTGAGAGGAGGGAATAACCAGACGTGTAGCTGATAGACTCCAATATGTGGCGAAGGTTACGATAGACTTCAACACAGCAGCATAGCTAGTGAGTTTAAACAGCTCTCCTGCCTCTCTGATCCACTTTGAGAAATAAACTGAGTTGTAGAAAGATGCTTCAGGCTATGTCTGCCTGCCCCACAAGAACCAGAGCGTGCTATCAGAGTAAGAGGTAAAGGCAGTGAGGGAATGGGAGAGCGAGCAAGAAATTACACACTTGCAGAGGGAAGAACAGGAAATGGAAGCGAAGGGGGGGGAACTGAAATGAAGACGTAAACATAGGCCCAACACGGTTTTTGTGTTGACGCGGGCCTCGTGCATCCTCTCCAGCGTGGCTGTCCTTTTTAGCCCCCCGCAACCTCGCTTTTCTTTCATTCTGTTGTCGACCAGATCGTTTGTGTGGATAAGATGGCCCTTAAGATGGCCAGTTAGCCTGCTGTGTACAGAGGGATTGGCCCTTTCCCCCGTATACATAAAGGCTGTATTCACGGGCCTCATTACCAGGATTAAGGCTCCTTTCCTCCTTTGTGGCTCTGAAGGCTGGAGTCCTCTGTAGCCACAGTCTCGCTCTCTTTCTGTGGCCCGAGCTGGCCGGCATATGGCGGCAGCAGCCAGCGATCTCTGCAGAGGGGCTCGCGGCTCAGAGCGAGGCCTCCTTTTGTTTAGGCCGTTATTGTTGCTCAGCGTAATGACATTTGTAGGCCGTAGGATCAGGGTGGAGGGGTTAGTCTACCCCAGGGGAGACGGGGTGGAGAGAGGGAGAGAGAGTGGGATGGAAGGAGGGGGAGAGGCAAAGACATGCAGACAGACAGGAGTGTGGATTATGGAAATATGAATTGATTTTTTTTCTCCTGTTCAGTGGTAGAATAGAAAGCTCAAAGGAGAACAGACTGCAGGCTGGCTGGCATGCCGGGGTGGTGCTAGGGAAATGTGAAGCGAGAGGTGCTCGCTCCTTCTCTCCCCCCAACACGATTCCTCTAGCAACCCCTGAGACTTGTGCCCTGGTCATCCACAGATGCCATTTGGACGGAGAGAAGCAGAGATGGAAGGGAGAGAGGAAGGGAGGGAGGGGAGGGGAGGGAGGGAGGGGAGGGAGAGGTGGCTAAAGCATATATTTGAATCATAAGAAGGACTTTTTTTTTCTTCTTTTTTGCAAATGAAGCAGACAGATGGAAATCTGTCCGTTTCCTCTCAGATCTCATCCCAAAGTAGTGGAAACACACACACACACACACACACACACACACACACACACACACACACACACACACACACACACACACACACACACACACACAGACACACACAGTGTGGTGTATAGAAGGCCCACTTCTGTGTAAAGAACAGAGGATGATATGATAAACACTCAGCAAGTTCCACCAACTTGCACAAACTGTCAGCAGCTCCACAATATTTCAAAACGTGAAGTTAGTCACTCGGACACTCCCTTCTGCAAATTGCTCTGCTTTGAGTGTAAAACTCCGTTTTCCATCTCCAACGGTGCAGTTTTATTTCCTTGTTTTTACTTTCCCATATGGAAAAGAAATAGTAAAAACATATATGACTTACTCATGAAAGTGGCCACTTTCTCATTACTTTCATATATTTTTTTAGTAAGTATACAAAACATACAAGTTTCATCATATAATTTTTCAAGGGATCTTGAATCTTTCACTCTTGTATGCTTTTAATACAAGTTTCATACAAGACAGATAAAAACTTTATAAGATTTATATATATCTTTTCCATATGGGTTCACTCTGTTTAATTAGTTAACCAGTTTAACAAATAGTCACGTAGTCGAGCTCTTTAAGCGATGCATAAAATGAAACACATGAATCATCTCGGGGAACGAGAAGGTTAAGACTTAAATTTATGTAAGTGTGGAAAAACGATGAGACAGAGTCGATGCATCTCCACAGTCCACTTACCTGGACAGCGATTGGTTGGAAAAATCTGATTTATTTTTAGTAACTTCGAAACAGAAATCCAAATTGACCCAGTACCCCCCCAGTGGGAGTGTTTCTGTTATCCATACCATTTGATATCAGGAGAATTGTTTTCCTTTTTTCACTAATAATAGATATTTGCACGTATTGTTGGGCTGTTTCATATCTGCTGAAGATGATTGTGGCGACTGAAACGAGTTGTTGTTATTCTCAGGAAATCCACGCTGAGTCGATTTCCTGAGTGGTCTTATCTTATGTTTGTAACGATGGTCTTGTTGTGACTGTCACATCATCTCTGCACACACAGATCCTTCCGTCCTTACGCTCCCCTCTGCTTCATCAGCCTTCACGTCTCCACAATCCTTCTCATATTTCCCCTCATGAGCCACTGTTGCATGAAATTGCAAATTGTACACTCGCTTTTTTTTTCTCATCCACTCTGGTTTCAGCATAATATCAAGAGAGAAATAAAGGAAATATTGAATTATGAATAGTTTTTACTGCGAGGCCTTCTTTTAACTATTAAGGTTGATGTTAACTCTCCGTGGCTATTCCACACATTTTACTGTAATAAGGACGCTTTGATCTTCCTGCTACAAACTGCATCGAGTTGACTGTAAAACACGCTGTTTTTCATTTATGCCAAGGCTGCGGTTCAAATTCGATTTTAAGGAAATATCTGTGCTTTGATACATCGCTGTGTAGAAATCAGGTTTTTATTAAATGCATTCTGGGACTTATTCTGTGGAGAAATTATAGTAATGTACTTTTCCTCTTCGCTGTGTGCGTTTCTTTTGCAGTTTTAAGTTAAAATGCGCTTTGTTTCCTCGGGACAGACCTGCTGTGTGTTTGTGTGGATTCACAGCTCAGTTTTGCAAAATTTCATCCGAATGAAGGATGGAGACGTTTGGTCACGATACTCCTCTACGTTTGGCATGAACCAAACACGGCATATTACGGTTTGCCGATATATAAAAATTTTCCAACCAACAATCGTCAGTCCAACAAACTATGGAAGCCCGTTTCTGCCAAAAAAAGTATCCGTAACTCGAAATTTCGAGAAAATAACTCAGAAGTTTGAGTTATGGGTTTGTTTTTTATTTTTTAGTGGCGGAAACAGGCTTCCATAAATAACCGATGATAGGCGATATACTCGCACAGGCGCTGACTTTTTAATGGGCGGAGCAACGTAACCATGCACAGGCTGATTTGCGTATTTAGAATTTCTAAGCTTTGTTTGGAGGGAATATTTTACCTTCTCTTATTGTTTGTTTCAGTATTAATTAGTGGTGCAACGGATCAAAAATCTCAAGGTTCGGATCAATTTTCGGATCAGCAAAAAAGAAAAAAGACAAATTGAACATTTACTTATTGAAGTATTTTTTGCCTGTTAAAAACATTCAACTCAAGACTCCACGCAATTATTAAAAAAATTCTGGTACAATATAGGGCAGTACAGTCTTTGTATCTACCACTCAATTCAATTCAATTTTATTTATAAAACACCAAATCACAACAACAGTCGCCTCAAGGCGCTTTATATTGTAAGGTAGACCCTACAATAACACACACCGCTCATTATATCGCACTCCACTGTCACGGTCACGTAGCTTTCCGTTGCCCTGGAGCTCCACCCATTTGTAGTAGTTGGGTAACAGAAGATGTCTGGGACAGTTCAGCCATAACTTTAAACTTTTCCTGCTCATACATGCTTGGAACGATCTTGCCACTGAAGTGGACGCGCAACAGGATATCATATGTGGCTGAAGCACGTTCATCATAGTTTAAACCTTGTTTTGCACACAGCATACGGCCTCCCGTCTGCAGCTAAACACCCCAACAGCTTCTGTAACAGCTTCAGCTGGTCGGATTGGGCAGCAAAGGGCTGCTTAAATACCGCAAACTCCTCTGCTCCTCCACCTGGACCGCTGACCATAACTATGCTTGTCAGACCCATCACGCCACCATACACGAACCTATTTTTCCTCTTTTTCGAATCTTTGGATCACGTGCGTGCCAAACCGTGGAGTGGGTTCGGATTACGGATCAGCAGTGATCTGTTGCACCACTAGTATTAATGCAGATGAGAGAGATGAGATTCATAATGCAGCTACTTTTTGGATTTTTTTTTTTTTAAATGTGCCAAATCACAAAATCAGATTTTTTTTAACGTGTGCTGGAAGAGACCACTTTTTTTGTTTAATCTTGTATTTGTTGTTTCCCTCCTCTCCATTCTGTTTTTTTAATTTAAATAAAATGTTTTGGGTTTTTTCTGAACACAGGCTGCTGCCGTTCTTTTTCTGTTACGAGTTTAAGTAAATGAATCGCTGCTTTTGCTTGTAGCTGGAGACGTTGCCGTTAAAACAGCGCTGTTATTTTTTCCGTTGACTGCTTCTCTTAGCTTCAGCCAACCTTATTAGCAAACTTACTCTTGGACAAATAAATAAACGGCTCTTGGAAAACGATGGGTGAAGGGCTCGGCCTATCGATTGTCGATATATTCGTCCAATCTCCCAACCTTACGGCATATCAGCACCAATCGTCGAGCACGGTGGTGTGAGGAGAGGAGGTGATCTGGAGTTGACCATGAACCTCTTTGTATTAAAGACAGTTAAAGTATGGCCTAAAATTGGGTCATAAAACAGGAAATAACGGCAAGCATAGCAGCAGATCTACGACTGAACGGTGCTGCGAGGACACTCAAACTGAAATGAGGGCAAATGCCCACAAACCTCAGTCAGCTAAAGATCACAAACATGTCTGACTGATACAGTCGAACCTAAAAAGTGTACAGTACTACTCACTGCTTCTGCATTTGCAATGATTTAATTTAATGTTAATGAGAGAGTGTAAACTGTGATGTTGTTGTAAAGATGACTGGGTTGTTTTCACCCTGACACGTAAAGCCTCACAGAGCTATTGTCTTTGTGGTTTTTTAATTGTGACCACCGTTGTCACCGAGATGTCATGACTTCAGGCTAAACTTGACGTGTTTCCCCTTCACACAGTCCCGTATATCTGTCTCTGCTGGAAAGCTCACCGAGTCATCAGCCAGACAGGAAGAAGGGGAGGGACAGACAGAGGAAGAGAAAGAGCGAAGAGAGGCAGCGGTCTCTCGAGGCTTCATCCTCGGCAGCTTTCAGCGTTGCTCTGACACCGCGCTCCATCAGGACCGGCTGCCTGACACGCCGTGATTGGTGGCCACAGTTCTGTGGACTTGGCCCTGGGTGGGGGAGGCAGGGAAAGGGAGGTCGATTGGATTGGTGAGACAGCAGCGGTCTGAGGGATGGAGGTGAAGCGGAGGAACCGGTGGACATGATTGGTGACTTCAGCCCTGAGGGAACTGAGGGTTGACCCCAAGGAGAAGAGGATAAAGTGGGCGAGGGCGGTGGTGAAGGAGTCCTTGTGGGTGTGCGAAGGTTGGGTGGCAGGGCCCAGACATGCTAACTTTAAGACGATGATGCGTTGCTGTCGGTTGATGCCCAGTGGAGCAAAATAGAAAAGCAGTAGGAGAACAGATGCATATAATAATTTGAATTAGATCAGAATAAAAGGAGAAGACGGCGACGGAGGTTGGAGGAAGTGCTGTAGATCGAGAAGCTGCGAGAATCTGTTGTGAAAGTCTGTAAAAACATGGAAATTATTACCTTCTTTGGGTTTACACGTATGGAGAGATGTAAGTGTGTGTGTGTGTGATGCTCAGCGTGTCACAGCGCCTTGTCTTTCCCCTTCACTGCACCCTGACAGCAGTGTCAAACAAGGCCTCGTATGATCTGTATATGTCTTTGAGAATGTGTGTGTGTGTGTGACGGGGTTGATACTGTTTTTATTCTTCCTTCTAACCCTTTTCACCTCACATCCCTCGGGTGTTCCAGGGTCCTGCCTAATGGACAGTCTCGCCCCACTAAGCTGGCCTTTGGCTCAGGCACTGAGCTGGACGCCTAACTAGGGGCCCTTTGTTGCTCATGGGTCTTGATTGCGCTGACCTCTGGGCTGCCTTCCTGGGAGAAGAAGAGTAGTAGAGAGGGAAAAGGAGAGCAGGGGAAGTGTTTTCACGCCCCGTTGCTCACATCTCTCCGATATTGGCGAATGACTGGCGAAAAGAAATCGGTAGGAAAGAACTGTTGGCTGTTTCCCTGCAGGTGAAGAGTAGAGGATTCAGCTACATACACAGATGTATGCAGTTAATCTGTACATTATTTATTCACTTTAGGAAGAATGAACTAGTAGGTTTATTATATTCCTCCAGTTTATACGTGCAAGCTGGGAAGCTGTGTTGGAGGCAGCTGTTGCACACGTGGCCGCGGCGAGGGAACAGAAATTTAGAAACGGGGAACCGGGAGAGTTTTAGCGACGTGACAAAACATCCTTCCACCTCCTGCTGCACGGGTCATCGGAGGTCTTTGTTCAGGGTAACGTGCTGCTATCTGCAAACAGGTTCTGCACCTGAATCTCCGTCGTCGCATTTTGTGTTGAGCCGCCGTGTCTGGACGGGCTTTGGTTGTTTTTGAAGAGACGCCAAAAAGCAGACGTTTGCCTGCTGTCAACACAGCGTTGGATAAAAAGTTTACGGCTTTTCTTTTAGGACGTTTAGAAAAAGACGTCATTAAATGTGTTTGAAAACTGAAAGGATGCAGAGTCGCATCCAGACTGTGGACAGTCAAAATGAGACCCATGCGAACCAGCTCACATGTACACAGCTATAATAATCACAGTGATAATTTGGTTGTGCTGCCATTAAACTTGAAGCCCTCCACTTTTCAACAGCGTCCTTTCACTTCCCGACTAAATTTAGGCTGAAACGAGTCATTTTTTCTCTTTTTACCCCAGAAATTAACATCCATGGATGTCTGGTGCTTGGTATCGTCTGATGATAAATTTATCTGCAGTCGTAATTAGGGATGGGTATCGTTTAGGTTTTATCTGATACCGGTGCCAAACCGGTACTTTTGAAACGGTGCCGGTGCTTAAACGGTGCTCAAACCGGTGCTTAAAGAATGAAGAACACAAACTTTGTCCAAAAACCTCTCATGTTCAGCTGTTTTTTTTGTAAAAAGATAACAATGTTAGCCTTTTCTGCAGCTATAGGGCATATATGGTATCACTCTTGGCTGGAAGCAGCTTAAACAATGGAAAAAACACAAACTTTGTCCAAAAACCTCTCATGTTTAACTGTTTTCCACTTTTTCTTTGGTCATTTTAGCCTTTTTGTCCAGGGTGAAGGGAGTATCTGCCATCAAACAAGAAGACAGCCGCATGTAGCTATGATGGTGTTTGCTAGTTCACCTTACATGCATTAATGTAATAACGTGGTTAGCCTACTCAACGTAAATTACACAGTATCACAGTATCAGCTTAAAGCACTTGTTGCAGCTGCTGAGTTTGCATCTTTTGCTGTGAAGTACAGCCAGACTTTTGACCGCTTCGCCTTGGGCGTTTTTAATCTGTAGCTCTGCTCTAAAAGAACGTACGTACCTGGACCCGCCTACTATCCTCGGAAACGTAAAACGATTGGCTAGAATCCAAAGTGTATCACTCCATACCAGTTGGTGGCGGTAATGCACCTTTCAGTTGTTTGCCAACCGCCAATACAAATGTAAGGAAGAAGAAAGTGTATCACATCTCAGGAAAATAAAGCACCGAAATGTGCGCTGCTTTTCGGTCTGGTTACTACCGTTTATGTCAGAACCGGTGCCATCGTGGCACCGGATACCGGTACCCATCCCTAGTTGTAAACCTGTAACCTCCTCCTGAAACAGGAAGTCTTGACCTGGCTACCCAGAAGTCCCCAAACAGAGTCTGCCGACTGCAGCCGATGAGTTCGCAGCTTGAACGTCTGCAAACTGGCTTTAAAGAGACCCTCAGATTCTCATCTGCTCCAAAAAACGTGAGAATCCTGCCGAACTCTTTGTGTTATGGCCGAACTCACAGATGAGGAAACGAATGCTTTACACTTGCAAACAGGTTGCTCCTGTCAACCAGGAAAGCCTCTTTTTTAATGGTTGCAGACGAACTGCATACCGCCGTTGCCAGGAGAGCTATCACACGCACAACAATGTGGCTTAATTGGGCATGCTTTTTTTTTTCTTCCCTTAACTACCCCATACAAGGCGCAACCAGCAGCCACCAGTCAGAGACAGAAATGGCAAAAATGACAAATGAACAGGGTGTAAAGGGAGAGGAGGATGGAGAGGAGAAGGAGGAAGAGGAGGACGCAGCGACGCCCTGACCCTCTCTGCTAGATTCCTTGTACATCTGTCAATGAGACGTCCACCGCCAAATGTTTAGGAGCCGGTGTTGCACTACTGCTCCCCTGCTGAGCTTCAGTGTATACATTCTGTTTGTGTGTGTGTGTGTCGAGAGTGTGTGACGCCATGTGTTAGAGGCAGGCCCACATCAGGGTTCATACAGTCGAGCTAAGCCCGGTGGGAGTTGAAAGCTTAAAGAAGGAAATCCCCCCCCGGCTGCTCAGTGCACACACACACACACACACGCACACATGCACGCACACACACATGCACGCACACACACACGTGCTGTCTCTCTATATCCCTCTCCCTCTCCTCCTGGCACTTCATTAATGAAACCCATGCTTGTATGTTTGGGGCATATGCAGCTCTCTTGGCCCAAAACTGTGTGTGTGTGTGTGTGTGTGTGTGTGTGTGTGTGTTAGGGGGAGATGTCTCACTCCCTATCACGTGGTTATATATTCAGTGGAAGATCTCAGCAGAGGCATAATACTGCTGCTCTCCCCTGTCTGAGCCCATCTGTGATATGTAGACAGGACATCAGCAGGACGGGTATTAGCACTGGAATAATGTGCAGTGTTATTGTTGACGCCCCCCCCCCCTCCTCGTAACATAAATGCACCCATTGAGGAATAAACTGAAAATAAATTGGTGTAATACAGTAGATGCCATGTACCGACCCCAGTAGAGCGCTTTAAAATCGGAGGTGACTCGTTTACAGCTGTTGGCCGTGGAGCGAGTTCGGGGGGTTGGACAGACGGAGGTTAAGGGGCTGTCGTGTGTTTTATTATTACTGACTTATAACTGAATCCTGCGTGTGTGTTGTGTCCTAAAAATGTAGAAAAGCAATCAGAGAAATGGTTTCCTCCCCGTGTTGGATATTACCGAGGACAATCTGCTCGTGAATGCAACGTGACGTCACGTTTTTAGTCGAGGGGTGCTCTGTCTTTTTTTAATTCATGGTACTTTACTGCAGAGGGTCTCCACAGCAGGTAGCTTCGCTGTTTGATCTGGATGAGTTTTGTGCCGGACGCCCTTCCTGACACGACCCCAAAGTGTGTCTCCGGCTGTAGAGGTGGCGAATTCACATAGAGCAGGAATAGGCAAATGCGACTGTCAGGTGTCGGTAGGTGCTTTAAAAGGCTGCAGCATCAGTCTGCCAGCTTTAGCACCATCTGAGCAGTGGCTCTGACAACATGGGGATGTTGTTAATCAAAAATAACCTCCTTCAGTCGAGACGCGCTGCACCGGGGGGGGTCACCGGGAACAGGAACTCGTAGAGGGAATTAGAAAAAAAATCCAGAAGGGCAAAACTCCTTCTTCCCTCCGTCTCCCTCTCCAATCAGCCGGGGCAGAGCGAGCAAGAATGTGAAAATGCAACGCCCCCGTGTCAATTTGAAAGTGCACTTTATAGGCTCATGTGCCCCTCCACCTCTCTCCCCACCGCCTCCCCATCCCACTTCCCCCACTATTCTCAAGCAGCTCTGTTGCTTTGGTCCGGCTCTGAAGGCCGTTCTTATTACCGGCACAGAGTGCAGGTCAGAATGGCAAGCCGGCAGCATACTATTAAAGCCTAATGAAAGGAATCTCTGCAGGGTCTGAGGTCTGCAGCGGCCAGAGGAAGCTCTGCCTCTGCCCATTGTTCTTCTGCTCGTCTCCTCGCTCTTCTCTCTCATTTTGTAGTTTTTTTATTCCATCGCTAAATCCGGCATCTCCCCCGTCTCCCTGCCATCTCAGTCCTCGTCTCTGTCTTGTCCGTGCTCGACATCTGCTGAAAAATTCCCCTCTACATGTGTTTGCATCGGGCATCTCCAATCTGATGAGCTGCCTGGAAAATGTAAGCGGAGACATCATGACTGAAACTCCCTAAGATAAGGAAATGCATTTGCGACATTGAGCGCCAACATAGACTCGTTCATGGACGCCGAACGTAAAGGTCAAAGGGCGTTCTCGCCAAGGTTATTATCGTTAACGAAAACTAACGAAATAACGAAAACTAGAAGTGAAAAAACATTTTCGTTAACGGAAATAAAAATAAAAACAAAAAAAGGAAAACTAACTAAAACTATAATGAGTGTTCACAAAACTAACTAAAACTAACTGAATTTATAGCAAAAATGTGTTTAGTTTTCATTGATGTGTGCGTGTCATACAAGAGTCAAGGGTGAAAATGAAGTTTAGTTTCCAGATTTTTTTCTTGCTGTGTCTCATTAGGCCAGCAGGTGGCAGCACGTTAGTCGAGTCGTCTGTGTCGCTGCTCCGTCCACGCGCAGAATCATGTCAGGAAAAGTCGGGAGCCAGAGTCCAATTTGGGATTA
Organism: Neolamprologus brichardi; assembly: GCF_056152115.1. Taxonomy (NCBI): domain Eukaryota; kingdom Metazoa; phylum Chordata; class Actinopteri; order Cichliformes; family Cichlidae; genus Neolamprologus; species Neolamprologus brichardi. The sequence goes on along the minus strand of NC_142120.1, from coordinate 1,404,708 downwards.
CTTTGAATATGACTGTGTTTTGGATAAAGCAAGTGTCTTGTAGTGGAAACAGACAAATTATGAGGGACATTTCTAAAGGGAAAAAATCCCACAAACCTTAAAGTGCACTTGAAAAGCTCACACAAGAAGGCTAACCTAGCTTAGCTTGAGAAGGTAAGGGAGCACACTCAACCCTCATCCCCAGAAACAGAAGCTAACCCCAGGCAAGGCAGCGTGATGCATCCCGAGACAACAGGACGGGGATATCTACACAACTGTGTGAGTCAATTACCTTCAAAAAGTTTATCGATTCACTTGAACCACAATTACGAACACCCGGTGCTGCGAGAGTTAATAGTCTCATTGGGGCCAAGATATACATTTTATAGTTGCCTGGTATCAATGGTTGTTCATCTGCCTTTATTTATTTAAAGAACCCATAGGTGGGAATGTGAGTTGTCTGTCTCTGCGTGTTAGCCCTGCGACAGACAGGCGACCTGTCCAGGGTGCAGTATGGTAGCTGGAATAGCAACATACCCAAGGATGAGCAGAATGACTGATATGATGAAACTGGGATTTTGTTACACTTAATTATTGCAAACACGACTAAAACTATAACTGAAACTAATCTAAACTAAACTAGCAAACAATTGGTAAAAACTAATTAAAACTGATATAAAATTGAAAATCTGAAGTCAAAACTAAATAAAAATAAAAACTAATGAAAATTACAAAACTATTAAAACCCTGGTCCTCGCCTCTTTCTGTAACTTGATTAACACGTTTCCATTTTTCCTTTCGGCGCTCCGTTCTTGGACACGAGCTGCCTGAGACGACACTTTACAGCGACCACAGTTTTTATCTTCTGCCTAGAAAATAATTGAATCATTCGGGAAGATGGAGTGGCTCGGTAGCCATTATTGGAAAAAGTTACTTGTATTGATTGCTTGATACTTGTAAAGGACTGCATTAATATACTGGAGTCTATAATTTGACAGTAGATTAATCTTTTGTTCCTTTTCTCAATCTATTGGTTTAGAAAATTGATTGAACAATGCATACAAGGTGTTTGTACGGGAGGCCACAAAAATCAAGACTTTTGATTGGGTCTAGTTTGGTTTGGTTTACGTGTCTCCTCCTCTCAGTAAAGTCTCCTGTAAGCTTCAGTATCTGGTGCAGTTTGGAGTTCATTGAACAAACAGGAAATTGTTCAGGAAGTTTGCTGTTTACAGTTAGATCACAGACCCGCTCTCTGACGGCAGTCGTCGGGTCGCCAGTCGCTCGGCGGCTGCAACAGTTTCAAATCCACCGCTGTCCCCTATCAAGGTTTCATACAATCACACATTTTTATTCTGCATTATTTATTTTTTCCTCTCTCTCTCAAACCAAGGCTCAGCTGTCCTTGTGCCTTTACACATTGCAAATGAATGCATATCCATGCAAATTCTTAAAAAAGAAAGGCTGAGAATTTGAATATTTTGCTTAAAGCTGCACCCAGGTCGACCCTGCCATTCGGCATTTGAAAGCAGCGTGTCTGTTTGAATACTGAGGATCTCTCTTTGTCATGTTCGCCAGAGGGGCCGGGTGAGCGAACCAGCACCGGCAGGATGGGCAGAGATCGGCTGGGTAGCTGCACACAGACAGACTAATTGGGAAAAGGGGGGCGAAAGAGGGGACGAGGGGTTTCGGTGAGGGCGAGGAAGAGGTGGGGTATGCAGGAAGGGGGCAATCGAAGATGACGACAGGGGGGTTTAGAAGGGAGGTGAAAGAGGACGGAGGCTGGGGGGGATGGAAGGAAAAGAGGAGGTGATGGAGAGGGCGCAAGAGAGTGCGAGAGGAAGAGGTGAAGGAAGGGTGAGTTTAGATACTGTGCTTTCCAGCGCTGATGTGTTAGCAGCCCTGCTGACTATTTCATTAGACTGCTGAGGGCTGCCTGCATGACCCGAGTCCCTGCCTGCTGCAAAGCGCTGTGGTCTTATCGCGCGTGTTTGACACACGAGGTAACCTTGCAAAAAACTGTTTTCTTGCACTTATGAAAGATTCACAGGAAGTGACCTAAAGCAGGCCCGTTCATGCATCTCGTTGAGGAAGACGACCCACTTGGGTCATTTTAAGAATCTATTACAGTTAAGAGATTTTGCTTTTTGACACGTTCGTGTCACACTGTGTTTGACGGTGCCTAAAGATTCACATTCTGCCTCTTTTTTTTGCTTTAATTTGCCTAAAAATGAGTTTTCCTGACGAATAATTCATTAGCATATTTCTGTTTTACAGGTTTTTAGAAGTAAACATGAAGCTTCAGATTTACGTTTTAGTATTTTGTGGCTCCGTGCCTTTTAGGATGCTAATAGTGTGCGTTTACATACTCAGCGCCAACGTTAGCCTGTTGGAGTAACTCACGACCAGAGATGGGCAGTAACGTGTTACTGTAATCTGATTACTTTTTTCAAGTAATGAGTAAAGTAAGGGATTACTATCGCAAAAACGGTAATTAGATTACTGTTACTTTCCCGTAGGAACGCTGCGTTACTGCGTTACTAAAACCGTGATTTTTTTGCGAGAATGTCTCATGACAGTGACGTAAGCGAGTGCGACGTTCGTGACAACAGCTGTGTGCAGATCAACAATGGATCATATATCAGTGCAGAGAGAGTATGAGCGTGCAGCGTTTAAAGCGTGGAAGTACTGACCTTACTTTGAGTTTGATTCCATAAAAAGTGACAAAAACATTAGTGTCCGTTGTGCGTGGGAAGAAAACTTCTTTTTACAGCGAAAAAACCCCTAAACTTCCAAACAAGCACCGAGTAGCTACGACGTAATGGGAAACTCACAGAGAAACTCGCGGATTCTTCCACTGACCGCGGCACACCTGCACCAGGGTAACCCTCCGCCTACCCCACTCCTGCTTTACAGGTGAAAATAGAGCAACAGGACCGCTAGTCTTTGACTTTATTTATTTTCTGCTGTGTTTTACTTGCATCTATTTGAAAGACTGAGTGTAAACACAAAAATATTTTATTTTATGTGCTGGAATGTGCAGAAAATAGGTTTAAATGTTAAACTAATTTCTTCCAGTCAGAGGATGTTGCAGATAATTAAATGTTTGCTCGATGCATAAAGTTAAAAGATTAAAACTAATAAAACAAGTTTTAAAAAGAGACTTTTCCATTTGATTACATTTTGTATGATGATTATGCAGAAAAAGTAGAATTGGGCTGAAAGATCTATCACTTTATCACCTATTCAGGTTGTAAATCGTGTTTTTAAAAAGTAACTAAGTAATTAAGTAATTAATTACTTTTGAAAATAAGTAATCAGTAAAGTAACGGGATTACTTTTTTGGGGAAGTAATCAGTAATTAGTTGATTACTTTTTTGGGGAAGTAATCAGTAATTAGTTACTTGATTACTTGACCAACACTGCTCACGACTGCTTCGATGACTCGCGCTGACCGTCTGTGACGCACCGAGCGTGTTTCGCACTCCTGCAGCTGTGTCGTCATAGCGACGCACAGATGCGAAGCGTCTTCGAGCACGTCCTCCTAGCTTTAATCGACGTCCATGTGGTTAAACTCTTACTGTAAAGGCCTCCGGTGAGGTAATCGCTCACAGCGAACATCTTGTCCGCATTATTTCTGAGTTATTTTGTTTTTCTTTAGTAATACAGCGCAGACTTTTCAAATCAGTCTGCACTTCTAATTGCATTACCAGGAAACAATAAATTAACTTTGACCGAGAGAATAAAAAAATAGCAGACGTTGGCTGTGGTGAATTTATACAGTGAACGACTAAAACGGTCCAGCATGCTTTGAAAACAGCTGACAGTAATGTAAAGTGTGTCTGAATTGCAGTAATGGGCTAACACACGCACACAAAGAAAGCCCTGAGATTTAATGCTTTAGGGTCTGATTCTAATAGAAGTATATCTGTGTTACATTTACAAATTTGCCTGCCACCAGGCTCCGCTCCTCCTAAAGCTGCTCTCTGTCTAGAAGGCTCTAGGGCCTGCTGAGCCAGGCTGACTGAGACGGGTAGCTAGCAGCATTGATCTGGCTGCAGTAGCCAGGGGAATATAAAGCAGGGCAGGGGCTTAAAGTCCTGAGCCCCCCCCATCCTACCCCCAGGGAGGAGTCTTCGCTCATAGGGAGAGGGCCATGAACTGCAAGCTGCTTCTCATTCCCTCCTTTCTTTCCTCGCCTCCCTGTGCTGTTGCATCCATCCTCCTCCACCTCTTCCTTCCTTCTGACATTCACTTTGTCCCTCTGACTCCTTCCTTGTCTCCTCCACCCTCATTCCTTCTGCCTTCATCCACATTTCTCTACAACACTTGTGCTTGTCTGCCTCCGTCTGTGTGCAAGAATATGGGAACGTGAATATTATCATGAAGTTCACGCTCGAAACGAAACACGTGGCCGACGCTGACTTTAGCATGTAACCTGCAAACTGAAAGCCCCGCCCTCCTTTTTAGCAACCGCCCAGAAGAAGAAGGTGCACAGGTGTGTGTGTGACAGTCAGGCCCACACATTGGGATCTGTTCCACATCAAACCTCTCAGCCCCTGGTGTTTTGCTCAGCCATATATAGCTACGATTACTTCTAAAGAAATTAGGGTAGAGCTGGAATAAAAGAGAAGTTTAGGTCTGTTGTTTTAAAAGTAGAAATGTAAGAGTGTCGCCCTGCTCTCAAAGTTTGTTGCTCTTCCCTCCTGCACCGTGCTGTTGTGTGGGGGTGCAGTGCAAAGCTGCACAGTGCTGCTGCGCGCTGTTGTAGTGTTGTGGTGCAGCGATAGCGCGATCGTCCGCTGGGGGAACCCAGAGCATTCTGTCTCACTGAGTGATACCCCTGTCTCCACTCACGATAAACAGCGCACACACACACACACACAGCCTGCCAAGCCCAGCCTAGCAGCAGATTCTTCCCTCACACCCGCCTCCCCCTCTCGCAAAGCTGCAAATATATTAGCTGCCTCTTTTTCTTTTGTCTTGGGAAAATGGCAAGTGGGGGTGTCTACGTGTGTGTGTGGTTGCGCACGTGTGTGCTTAGTGTACTAAGAAACTGTGGCAGAACATCCCCTTTGTGCCGTTGGTGTTTAGATATCCCTGTGGTATAGGGCCCAGTCATGGTGAGAGAGCTGCAGATGCCTCAGTTCCTGTAACACAGGTATGATGTAGGGAGAAGAAATCCAGACTGACAGATGAGGCAAAGGAAGATTGCGAGCTGAAAATCACATACAAGCAGTCGATTTCTTTGGTTAAGACAGAAAGAAATATTGGAACAGCAGCACTGTTGGGCTCGACATAAAGGGTCGATTCAAACACACACACTCGCACACACACGGTGCATTTTTCTCCTCTTATTTCTTTTGGTTCGCAGCCAGCAAGACTGTCCAAGTGCAGACTTCTGATAGTGAAATCTGCAGCGTATCCTCTATCGTGGGGACACGGATTCCTCGTGTTTCAAACGATAATAAACAAATAAAAAATTCACACAAAATGAGCCTTAAAAACAAAAGATGTTCGAAAGTCCCGCCCCTGATATTTAACATGACATTTACTTTGTTTGCAGATGGAGGCAGAAATCTGTGGCTATGGTTACCACAGTTACCTAAAAATGACAGTTTAAAGGGACACTTATCAAAAAATGTTTCTATATTTAATACTTTCTACACGAGGGACGAGATGGTGATAGTTAAAAAGTGTCATTGACAGAAGTGACCATCGGTGCTAACGAGTCAGAGTTGCACTGACGTATCGAGCTGAAGCCTGAATGGACGTGCAGCTATTCACTGTCAGCTAAAGCGAGCAGCTCTTATTTTAACCCTTTAAGACCGACCATAGAACCAAGTCCAGAGCTTATATTATATGTTTACATGCTGTGGAGCCATTTTTGGGAGCATTTCAAGTTGCTATACATCAATACAACCATTATAGCCCAGATTTTAATAATATGTCTGCATTAAGTGCATAGTAATTACATAAATTGCAAAAAAGTGTAATAAACTACAAAAAAAATGAAAATCGTTTTTGTTTTATTAACATATATTTCTAGTTAGAGAAATTTAAGAGGCTTATCCCTCAAAACTGTAAATACAAAAAAGTTGCACAAAATAGTTTCCCACCACAGGAAATTTATTTTGTGTCTTCATAGTTTTATTTTTGAAATACACCAATTTTTATACACTGCAGGAAAAACGAAAATAAATATTATAATGCAAATTTGCAAAAAAGCAGCATATGCATCAAAATAAACTATTTCCAGCAGTGCAATATGAGTCCTAAGCATCCCAGAAACGACACAGAAAGTCATAAAGTCAAACATAACTTTTAAAAACACCAGTATAGGCTCATGAGGCCCTGATGGTAAAAAACTACATTTCCGCAAAATGACGTCACTTCCGGTTCCGGGCAGGTCATGGCGGACATGCGATAGTTCGTGCTGATGGACGTAGGAAGTGTTATGAACAGCTGATCGGATCGGCAAAGCATGTTTCTGGAATATTATGTTTTTGTTGCTGCAAGTGCTTTTTATGCAGTTTTTGCAAAACTATATGTGGAAGGAAACTGTGACCGAGGACAAGCTGATGGCATAAGATGTAAGTACAACTCCTCCGGTTTCATGTGCAAAAAAAATTATTGCGCTAGCTCACGTGGTTGCAGAGCTACCGGGATTTAAAAATAGTTACGCAAAACAGAGCGTGCTGCTCTGACCGGTTTTAAAGGGTTAATGAGCACGACAAACATTCCCAAATCTTTTTCTTCTAACCAGAAAATCTTTTGGATTTGGACTGCGTGCAAACTGCTGCCACCTCATGACAAACTGTGGTTGGAATAAAGAGCAAATCAATTAATTGGAAAACAGCAGATGAATGTTAAAATACAGCTGAAAATGTAAACGTATGATTGAAAAAAGAGACGACTTCTTCTCTGACATCAGAAACAATCCTCGGCCGTCCACTCAGAGTAAATGCTAAAGACAGCAGCAGTGTCTCCGTGCTGTCTGAGACTTAATGAATATATATATGAGAGGGAGATGGATATATATAAAGATGGAGGGGAGCGAGAACATGCCTGCTGTTTTTATGTCATATCACACACGCACAGACGCATCACTTCCTCGTGGTCCTGCGTGAGATCAGAGTCGCAGCAACCCCTCAGCTGCCACTCAAACACAGATACCTGGTGTGGGCGGGGCTGCGACGGCTCAGAAATCTGGCAAGTGGAATGTTTTTATTTGCAGGAGAACGTGTGCGTCTTTGCCCGCGTGTGTGTGTCTGTTTGGTTGCGTGTGCCATATGCGGCGCGCCTGGGAGGGCTCTCTGCAACATATTGGTGTGCGTACGTAGTGGTTAATAATAGCAGCAAGCACATACAGCGATGGCAGCTCTGATGTGTGTGACAGTTTTGCAGCCGCTCACACCCAGAGACGGTAACGCACGTGTGCATGTACACGTGTGCACACACACACACAGACCTCACTGCCACTGAGCCGTTCGTCTTTGCTGAGTTCTCGATTTTATCACAGATCCTGATGAGTAAAAACAACCACTTCCCACCCACGGTGCCTCGCCCTCAGCCCCTCCCCTCGTTCTCCATATGTGGGCAAATACAAACATATAGCACAGTGAAACCCACACACACACACACACACACACAAATGTGGCGTCTTAACCACCAAGCATGCAGCCGCTCACATACGCCGCCCTCTCAAAACGCACCAACACCTACGCCGCGCACGCCCGTTCAGCTCACTGTAGCTGTGGGAGTGTTTGTGCTGCGCCAGGTGGCAAATTTAAGTTTTGATGGGGGGGTCAGCAGCACAGATACCCAACCTGCCGTCCGAGCGGTCTCTAGGCGAGGCGGGAGAAACGGAGTCGCAGCAGCATCACTCTCAGCTCGGTCCAATCACAAAGAAGACACACACCACGGGCTCAGCGGCCCGGCCTGGCAAGCAAAAGAAAGGGAGCGAGAGAGATGGCGAGCGAGGCCAGAGCGTCGCAGAGGGCCACCCAGTCCCGGGATCAGCCTCAGAGCTCGGCAGAATCTGGCCGAAGCCGAGAGAGCGACCTGGCGCCAGGTTAGCAGGCAGAGCGGGGACGCTCGGCGGCTCTGCGGCCGGTCTGGAGTGGCTCACCCATATGGCGCGGCGCTCTGTTCCTGCTCTCTGTCTAAATCCATATGCCGCTGGTGGAAAGGTGCCCCCGCCCCACCCACCCCCTCCACACTCCCCTAACTCACAAGGGAGGTGTTTGGAGGTAAAGCCCTGAAGGCTTGTAACCCCCTTCCTACTTCTTAACCCCACAGAGCTGCTTAGCCTATTGTCACTACAATCTGCTACCATAGCCTTCGTGCCCCCACTCCCCCCCCCCTCTTTCTCCTCTTTCTTTCCTTCCTCGTCCTTTTATCTCCCTTTGGCACCTGATAATCGATGAACTTATTAACTGCTAATTATTCAAGCTGTGGATGGAGGATCCCTCGCCGTCTCTCTAAAAGACAGCGAGAGGGAAAAAGGGGGAACTTCTCCTCTCTGCCAAATGAAGTGGTTTCTATTGCCCATTCATTTGGATTAAGTGCATTCAGGCTGCAGCGTTTGGGATGTGACGATTTTGTCAGATTGCTATCAGTAACATTCAACATTAATCCCCGTTTTGTTCAGCCAGTTGATAGCACTCGTTTAGCGGAAGCCCCGGAGACTTTCGTATGGAAACACACGATTTTAATGGTTTCATCAGCGATGATTGTGTGTGTGCGTCTAAAGATGTGCCTTCTACTCTGTTCTGTTTCTGCAGGAGGTCCTTCAGACGATACCAAAGTTCTGCTTTCCCTTTGACGTGGAAAGGTACGATTCCTCTCCCTCTCTTCCTCCTTTTATTTAAGCAGCTTTCACCTGAAGCACACGTCCTCTGCACAGACCACGAGGAGCTATAAGCTACTGCTCGATGACGTCCACGCCAGCTCAACCGTCCTTTTAGACGGTCTTAAAAACTAAAAATCAAGAAAAACAAACCAAGAAATGAATGCTGTGATCGTCTTATTAACGATGAAGCCACAGGTTTTATTAGCGATGATGCTGATGAGGTCATCAGCGACAGGCCCACATGATGCAGATGTGGTTAGTGAGATTTCCTGCGAGTGCAGATGTGGCCAAAGTTGAGAATATAAGGAAGCGTGTTTCTGTACGGACTGTAGGTCCAATCAGATCAGCAGCCTGAGAGCAGCTCTTATTTTTAGTAAGTGACACGGTAAAAACTCCCATTTTTAAAGACAGAAAGGAGAGAGAGGGAGGGAGGGAGGGCGCCTTGGTATTTTTACTGAAGCTGAGCTGCTGCCATCTAGTGGTGAAGGCGTGTACTGAGCTTTAGTGGAGTTTACCTCGGGGTTGGAAAAGCTTTTCACGGTTTTTTCTTTTGTACCAGTCATACTCGAAATACGTGACATCAGATTTGGAGCTTGACTGCAGATTTAGCTCGTAGGGAATTTTCCTTTTTCAATGAGACCTTCTTTCTGGGCCAGTTACATCTGATTGTTTTGTTGTGCTGCTTCTTAAATTTGTGTTTTCGTTTTAAACACTCGTGAGGTGTCCCTCGTTTTGTCGCCCAGGGTCTCCCAGAGTCAGGTGGGGCAGAATTTCACCTTTGTGCTGACGGACATCGACAGCAAGCAGAGGTTTGGTTTCTGCCGACTCACCCGAGGCTGCCGGGTCTGCATATGTCTGCTCAGGTAACACACGCTGAAGTGTCTTTAGTCTTATTCCTCCCAAAATGTTTTCTACATTTGTGTTTCATGAATCCTGAACCTCGGTTTTTAATTTTTATTGTAGGAACATTAAACACAATTTCCATAAATAAGCAGCGAGGTTACTAAAACTGCACAAATACATCAAAATAAAGAGAATATGTGTGATGCCGTCTTTATTTACTCGTTCAGATGAGCCAGACTTGCTCTGCCCTCTTTAAATAAAAATCATAAATTCTATGGATCGCTCCAGTTTTTATTTTTTTATCCATCAAGTTTGATGGAGAGGAAAAAAAAAATTAGCCGATCTTTGAAGCGAACACAGATTTTTTTGAGGCAGCATTTTCATTCATTCTCACACTTCACACTGAGCTGCTCTATGCCAGAATAACAAATTTTATAGTCTCATCTGCCCACACAAATATGTTACTGATGTGCCTATAATTATCCAAAAGTTTAGCACTTTTTGATATTTTCATAGGTGCATTTCTGCGATCACAGCGCACATAAACGAGGACGCCAAACCCACGAGAAGAAAAAAAAAGAAGCATTTTCTTTGCATAATTGCGCTCCGGCAAAAACTATTATCATTTAATTCCCATGTAATCGCATGTTGACACAGTGTTTTTACAGATGTAATTAACTTTGCCATGACAGAGGAGAAGCCACTGCAGTGGAGTGGACTGAGGAGGGAAAAGTACAAGAACTATATTTTTAATGAATTCATTAAGAAGTCGAACAAATAACAAACCGCAGGACGAGGACAAAGGCTTCTGTTTCTGTTATTGTAAAGCTCTCGCCTGTGTGTGTGTGTGTGGCTGTTGATGGACAGTCGTGGGTTTGTCGCTGCCCTGATGAGCTGCTGTGAAGAACAGTGTCCCTCTTCCCCACACCACCCACCCTTCCTGGCCATCTTCCATGGCCTTTGTTTTTCTTTCTCCCTCCCTCTCTGTCTCTCTCTCCCTCTCCCCCTCGCCGTCTCTCCCTCTCTTTTCCTCCTCGTTATTCGGCTACTGCCACAGTGCGACAGCAAAGACGCTTGGCCCATAATTATGCATGAAGCTTCACTGCCAATTAGCAGAGGCTCCCCTGTCCCTCTCGCTGAGTTAGACATGCTAATTCATTTGACATATGATGTATAAAATTCATTATGCATTCTGAGTAGTTTGCATGGCTCGCTTCATTTATAATAATATAATGTATAGGAAGTTTTTTTTTTTTTGTTTGTTTTGTTCATTTAAAATTGTTAATGCGCAGCCTGGTTATGTTTTTAGTTTTTTACTTTTATTCCATCTTAAATATCCCCGCTGTGTCAGGACACGATGAGCGAGGATGTTTAAAAGGATTCAAGAAATTTGGAAATAAAGTTCCCGTCTTCAAGGTCCTCGGTCGCGACTTTATTATCTTTGTTGATGTTAGTAATACCAGATGGGATTAGAGAAAAAATAAAATTAAGATAATAAAAGTCGTTTTTTCTTCCTCAAGTCAACGTCAGTTTGTCGGGTTTCAAATGTGAAACAAGACGACGGCGGCCCGGGCCGACGGGTTTCTATTTGTTCCTCTAGGTCCCAAATATAAAATAGGATCATTAAACCAGTTTGTGATTGGTCGAGTGCGGCGCCGTAAAATTGTCACCTCTGCTTACGGGAGGAAGTGTCTTAATGAGCAGGACAGTTTTATGTGGACGGCTCTTTGTAGCGTCGTCGCTGAAGTCGTGACCAAAAAGACCGCGCTTCCTCCAGGCAGGGCGCACACACACACACACACACACACACACACACACACACACACACACACACACACACACACTCACTCCCCAGCAGGATGACCAAATCCTGCTTTTCGTGTAATTAAAGAGTAAAATAAAGTTTAAATCACAGCTGAGGCTTCTGAAACTTGCTTTTGGTTTAGTGGTCGCTCGTCCCCGTACTTAACCCTCGACCCCAGACAGGAGTCGTGTGAGGCGGTCTTCCAGTGAGCCGTCTACAAAGTGTGAGATGACTTACGATTACAGGTGCCTGTGCGTTAAATAAGATTTAAGAGCCATCTACAGGAATCACTGTCACGCTAAACACCAACAGGTACTTTATGAAGGAAAAGAGGCCGCACGACGCCGATGAGCCCCAGCATTCAAACCGCCGCGCTAAACCTGCTCTGACCTGTCAGAGGTGCATGGCAGCAGAAGAGGGGCCTTGTGATTGGGTCTTAGGCTTTTTTAAGGTAGTTTGTGCTTCGAAGGGGCGGCTGCTGCTGCTGCTGGGGAGTTGTGTTGCTACCTGTGGTCTCCTTGGTGGCAACAAAGTTGCTTTTAAGTGTTCAGAGGTTTAATAAGTATCTCTTACAGCAGTAATTTGGCTAATTTGTTTCATTTTCAGTCTTGGTTTGTGCAGTTCTTCACCAAAGTTTCAAAGTCCACAACGCTCCGATTCCAAAGCTCCAAAGGCGTGTTGTCTTCCGTTAGATGGTCCGAGTCTGGGATGACGAGCGCTGTGAAGGCTGTGAGTGGGTCGCAGATTAACCGGTTCATTCTCTGAGTGCACGGCACTTTGGGAAGACGTGTTTAAAATGGCAGGAGAGATTGCGGGGGCCCCCACGCACCCAGCACTCCAGTGATAGATGCCTCTGCGTCTCTATCGGAGGATTTGTGAAGCACAAACAGATCTGAGCAGTGAACTGTGACGAGTGGGAGTATCTCTCTGAGCTCTCCAAACTTTCACTTTGCCCATACAGGAAGCAGAGGAGGGGGGGGGGGCAAAACAGTGTCTCATTGAAGTTTTATTCATTTGATTGTGTTTGAATAAAGGGAAAAAATCGTCGCAGGAATATTGATAATTTGCAGTTGGCTGTCGTCACGGTGATAATGCGCTTTCCTGTAAAACCAGCAGCATGACGACTGTCGTATTTACGTCTGTGGTGAAAAGTGAAGGATTAATGTGCAGAAGCCTGGTTTTTAAACACGAGGCTCAGATAAACCCGGCCTTCGTTCTCTCTCGGTCTTTATATCAGACTCACGTTGTGTAAACTGACCCTCGTGCACATATTTGCCTTTCGACGTGGCAGAAATGGGTTCAGGTTGATGTTCAAATGAACATCTGCGTGTTTGATTGGGCCTCCACAGCAAGTGTGACCCGATTGCTGTAAATCTCCGTGCAGATGTCACAAAATCGTCGCTGATTGTTTCAGACTAATGGTCACTCAGCCTCTCTGATTGGTGCGCTTCGCTGCACCTCTCCTCCTCATTGGCCCCTCGCGGATTTATGCGATCTGTAAATTTGCATCAAGTTTATTGTTTTCTAGTTGTCTGTTAATTCCAGTCTGCGGAGCAGCCAGTGACCCATGCCCTGCAAACTCCTCTTCCTCCCGCCGACTGTCTGAGACGCAAAACTTTGCCTTTTGGAGTACGAGGCCGATTCAAGGCTTTTAATCCGATAAAATAATCGCCGGCGTCGTTCACTCATTTTGCTAATCAAATAAAAACCAGCAGATTGACCGGCTCGTTCAGTCACTAATTCTGTTCCCAGCCCTGCAATGCAGGAGAGTTAATGAAGCATTAATGGGAGTCTCTGTTTATTTAATGGCAGCGCTGCTCCTTACTCAGAGTCATTATACATGCAGTGTTTAAAACTGCATGTTAAGAGCCTGAATGAAATAAAAATTCAATAAGTTGATAGGACACCATGTTTTTATTATTTGATTGCATAACATTAAAGGAGCTGAGGCCTCGCAGCTTCGGTGCCAAAGGGAAATGTTGGCCATCGTCCACGCAGAGACGAGTCGACTTGGCCAAGAAAGTGTCAAGTTTGTAAAGGAAGCCATGCTGCAGATGCTTTTAGCTTATGGTGGGTGTGCTCGGTGATTAGCTCCAACACAAACACTGCAGTATAAATTATTTTTGAGCTTGTTAATGAATTTATTTATTTTACATTCATTACATAAGGAAAAGCTTTTTTCTAAATATGCAAAAGGCATAAGAAGAAGGGGGGGGGGGGATTTTTGTTAAGCCTGTGCATCTGGGAGCAGCATGCTCGTAAACCATAGCATCGCTCCACATCACACAGCTGCGGTGCTTTTTCTTGTTTCCTAAAGAATCTGAAATCCATTGTTTTTGTTTTCTCGTTTAAAGAGCAGACATGGTGGGAATTCTTGGAATGCCGAGGGCCCAAAGCACGAAGGAACGCCATAATAAGGATGAGATAGCGTTTAATTCCGACTCTGACACGCCATGCCCTGTATGCGGCGTGCTCTTCAGGTCACGCGTGTGCAACGCACTCACCTACCGGGGAGTGACGTGCGCGTCCTGCTTTGATTCGTCGCTTCCTGGTTTGATGACTGAATGAATGAAAGCTTTTCCCGTGCTGCACATTAACACGTTCCTCTCTGCCTCTTGCAGCTACCTGCCCTGGTTTGAAATCTACTACAAGCTTCTGAACACGCTGGCAGACTACTTATCGAAACAACAGGTAACCTGGTCTTTTTCTGCGCGTCGACTATTTACACTCGTGCTCTAATGGAAAACAAAATGAGGAAAGGTGTTGTGGGATTTGCCTGAGAGACACGCGAACACGGCGCCGCGGCGAGATGTTTTCCTGCATTGTGTCTTTGGCGAGCAGCCGTCTCGGGCTCGACTCGCTTCCTGTTGTTAGCAGCAACAGTGTTGACATTTCACAGACCAAACGCTGATCTGACACTGGAAGTTTTTCCTGATGATTTACTGGAATACAAATCGTTAAGAACAAGAAAATTCCCACACACACACACACACACACACACACACACACACACACACACACACACACACACACACACACACTTCACTAAAGTCTTTTCCCCTGACTTTTCGCTGCATCGTACGAGCAGAGGGAGGGGAAATGTAAAATATGCAACAAACTGGGGAGATGCGCGGCGTCTATGCAGCGGGTGTAGGTGATGTTCCACTGTTTAGACTGAAGGGAGGGGGGGGGAGCTTTGGGATCACTTTCAATTGTCATGTAGTCACTGCTTCTTCCAACATCCTCTGAGAACAGCGATCAGGACAAAGCGTCTGTCTAAAGTAGACAATGGCAGACACACAAACTCCTGCAGTTCATCAGAATAATCTAATATGAAGCGCGAGGAGGGGGCGGCGGCCAAAACAGATCAGGACAGTTTGTGCGAGGCAGACGGAGACAGAAGGAAAGCTGGAAATCCTGGGTGACTGAAGTGTTAGCGTGCATGATTTGGTTTCTATTTACCCCGCTGTCCGTTCCAGGCGAGAGGGAGATGTTGACAGACGAGGGAAGACAGAAGAGCGATGAGGGTTTAAGGCGAGGGGTAAATGAACTGTTTCCCCAGGCCGTGTTGCTGACCATGCGTGTGAGCATTGAGGCTCTCATGACAGGAGGCTGTTCGATTGCACCCCTCCCTCCTTAACCCTCCTTTACTGTATATTGCCGTCTATCGCTTCTATTTCTTTTCCACTTCATGCACGCACACGCACACGAACTCGCGCGTTTATTTCCTGGCACAAGCAGCGGCTCGTACACAAAACCAAAACAAAGTTCTCAGAGAGGAAGTTGAAGCAAACACTCCGTTTTGTTTCTCCAACAGGAAGCCGAGAGTGTGAACGGCGATCTTGTCAAAGAGCTGATCTGTGGTCAGCTGCCGGCTTCCTGCAGCCTCTCTTTGCAGCGAGGGGTGGGGGCTTAATTACTGACAGCCCGCTCTCGGCCTGTAAATCAACGCCGGCGGATAATAAGCGTCTGCGGCCCGTCTTTTAACCTCGCCGTTTCTCGTTAAACGCATGTCGGTCGGATGTCGCGGAGCCCTACGGCCCTGTGGTCGGCAGCGTGTTTGAGATTGACGCGTAACTCGTGACATCGACAAGTCAAGTAAATAAAATTCACGCGTCTCTTTTCCTCGTTTGTTTGTCTCCTCTAGAAAAACGACTTGAACGACGTGCTGAACTCTCTCTATGATCTGCCTGTGCCAAAGCCCTTCACGCCCGTCAACCTGAGTGTGGTAGGTATCTCGTATTCGCCGCTATCGGAGGCAGAGACGGAAAGAGGTGGTGACTGTGGCGGCGTGCAACTTTAAAAGAAGAATTAAAGTCGTCACAAAGAAGAAACGAGCACATGAGGGTGGAGGAAAATGAGAGAGCAGAGCAGTAGATGCTGTAGGTGGGAACAGCGACTGACACCCCGTTTGGAAACGTTGTTTTGGCGATGAGCCTGAGCCGGACATGTTTAAAGTGGAAGCCTCCTTTCACAGCTCGCCGTGTCTCCGCTTATCCAAAAAGCAGAACGGCTTAACGAGCTCGGTCGCTGAAAGCCGGCCTGTGACACAGCTCGGCCTCTGTCACGTCCCCGTGTAAGACGAGCGTGATGGTTTCTCTCCAGTATCTATCTGAGTTTTAGGGCCTCTGCACTGTAACAGGATCAAAGGGTTTCGTGGTGGCCTCTGCCCTCGGGGACCACCTCTCTTTAGTTTTTTTGTTTTGTCGGACCAATTAGACAAACAGCTGTAGAAGAACAGTCGTCTAATTAAACATATGAATTTACAGCCTAACGAGACTAATACGAGGCGATCAATAAATCTCTGTGAAGGCTAACGAGTCCATTTCTTCCCGTCTGAGTCTTGATTGGAAAAGAAGCTCCAGAGAACAGAGGTGATAGCTTCATCTCTCCTTCGCTCTTTTCCTGGAGACGCCACTAGTTTGATATTTAATTGATGAAGCAGAATTATTCCCTTAAAGTGTGTTTTTTGTTTTATCATGGCAGCCAAGAAGAAGAATCATTGTCCCCTTTCATCTGTGAACCCTGTCTCTCTCTCTCTCTCTCTCTCTCTCTCATTGTGCAAGAATGAGCAGTTGTATATTGCCACTGGGCAAGTACTGAGAGATCGGCGAAGCAAGGAGCCGGTGAGTGGAGGGGAATGAGCAGAGGAGGGAGGAGGCGAAATATGAAACTGCTGCTGTACTAATCGCATGGGAGCCGCGGATTTCCAATTTGGCCAAATAAGCTGCGCTATCTTTTTAAATATAACAAAAACAAACTATCCTGGGCCTTGGTGTGTGTTTCTTCTCCTCTGGAAAACAATCAAACTGTGTAAATGATTAATGCCCTTCCACACTGCTATATTCTCTCTGAATATCAAAAGTCTTTTTTCCCTTCTCTTTATGTTTAAAGCAAAGGCAATTGTACTCAAAAAATCTCCTTGATGCCTTTCCAGTTAACCCACTTTCAATGTTTTTATATAAACAAGTCTTCGAAAGAACAAGGGGGTGGGGGTGGGGTGGTGGGGGGGTGATAAGCAAGCAAACAGCCAATGAAAGGCAGGGTTGAGTTGAGGAGCACGGCTTGTGATTATCACAGCGCCGCAAATTTGTAACTTTGTTTAGTTACACAGAGCACACGGAGAGGGAGGCGGAGAGTTACCGTGGTTACGGGTGGCGGTCCTTAGCACCAAGTCTTCGATTTGACACTTTATTTATTTATTATCTTTTATCATAGATGATAGATGGGTAATGGTAGATGTTTCCAACGACGAGCTGAATTAACTCAACTTTAAAGCTGATGACCAAGTACGAATGCCGTCAACCAATCACGTGTGACTATTTGTTAGAGGTGGGAATCACCATACATCCCACGATACGATATTATCACAATACTTAACACACGATACGATATTATTGCAATTTTTAAAAATATTTTGCGATATTCAGATTCTGTACATAAAGGTAAACTTTATCAATATTCATTTTCTCTAATATCAAAGTCTCACACTCAGTCTTTCTCTCATTTCAGTTTGATTGTTGACAAACTGAACGGTTTGTATTACAGTCTAGTCCAACTTAACTGAATCAACCATCTGGTACAATTATAGCTATTCTGAACTATGCAGTTTATGAAAACTATGCAGCCCCTTCAGCAACTGAAGAATTTGAAAGTAAATTAAAACAAAATATAATTTTACATTAAATAAAAAAGTTTTAAACTTAATTAATTAAAATAAAACATGTCTTAAATTAAAATAAGTAAACTGTCACATTTGGACAGTGAAGGAATGTCAGGATTCTTGCTCAGAAAAAGGAGCTGATCAACATTCCACAAAAACTTTTTTTGTAACAAAATATCGATTTCTGCTGTCTCCGTATCGATACATTACAAATGTATCGATACATTACATTACATTACAAACAAAATATCACGATGCTACACGGTATCGATTTTTTCCCCCACCCCTATTATTTGTGTGCAGTTTTATTTGTCCGCAGCTCTACCTCTGCATCGAGGCTGCAGCGTAACCACAAACTAACCATCAGTGTTTCTCTACATGAAAACAGCGACGCTGCGCCTGACGTTGATTTAACTGTAATTCTAATCAGCACGTGGAAACAGGAGACGCTCCTGTGCTTTAATGTTTTCTGTCAGACATCACCGAGGGCAGGAAAATCACGTGGCTTTGTTTCTTACTTGGCAACAAGAAGAAACATTGTTTTGGGCTGATCAGCAAAAAGTCACAAAAGGATCTTTAAGAGAACTTACGGATGTTGAGGCTGAGCGAGCGTCTGGTTAGTGTTTGCAGTGCGTGAGCTCTCCTGTCTCGGCGAGCAAGCCCACATCTCGTTAAGCGATCAGAACGAATTTGTTTTTATTTTTCAGCTGCAGAAAGTTGCCGTGCAAAATATGCATACAAATACGGCTTTAGCAATAATAGAGAGCTTCGGGGGAGAGACCTTGATGTCTGCTCCAGTTTCTGTTTATTTGCTGCGTCTTTATCTCTTCGGAGCTTTGTTCAACCAGCACGGTGACCGTCCGCTGGGACCAAACGGATGGTTTACTTGTGAAAATTGGTTTTTCACATTTTTTTGACCCTAACTCACATTTATTTAAGGAGTGAAAGCGCTGTTTGTTTTACACTAAACTGAATATTTCTTTGTCGCCAGGCAGAGAATTCAAACAACATTAAATTATGATGATGTGCAAATAAAATCTGCTGTGTCTCTTTGTAGAAAGACTTTAACGTATCCGTAGAAATGCCCAACTTTGGAGCGATGCAGAGTTTAGTCTTCAGCATCAAAGCGATCATAAGATGAGCTGGCGGAGCGTCATTCTTTGGAAACGCTGAATCGGATTCGTCGATAATGTCATTCAAAGTGGCAAAGATGAAATCAGATGAGCTCAGAACAGAAACCGGATCCTTTTACCGTTAAAACAGAGGTGGGAGCTCCAGGCCTCGAGGGTCAGTGTCCTGCAGGTTTTAGATCTCACCTGGGTCAGCACATCAGAATCACAGGATGAGTTCATTCCCAGGGCTGTATCCCAATTCAGGGTCTGCAGCCTCAACGATCCTCAAGGGCCGCGTACTTAAAGACCGCTAAGGCCGGAAGTGCGAGGCTTGTCAGATGGGACGGTCTAGCCTCCGTCGCGCCGCCCAGGTTGCCTAGCAACCATGATACTAACAGCTGGAAACGTTTCATACAGCTTTGTTTGACAGAAATGAAGGAGAAAATCTTTTGTTCGTTTGTTTGTTTCTACATGAGCTTTGATCATTCTCTGATTAAGCTCAGCTATTGAACGGCGTATATTTTAAAGTAAAGGCTTTAAAACCAAGTTAGTACAAACGTCACTAATGTCACATGACTTTGCCGACATGTGGCCAACAGGAATGTTTTAATGTTCTTCGTTATTAAACATTTGCACATAAATAAGTGACATAATATTCAGTACTTACTTAAAGTTTACTCTTCGGGCGCCCCTCATCCGCCGTTTTTTTTCGGCAAAATTATCCACACCCACCGCCGCGCTATGCATTCTGGGATATGTTGGGCCACGAAGTCTACACCGCCACGTCCTTGAAATTCAGGGAAATGAAGGACGCATTTGAGGGCCGCATTTCGAGCAGCCTTTGAATTGGGACAGCCTTCGTCACGGTGACGTAATCGGCCTTAAAATGCGGCCTTTAAGGATGAATTGGGACACAGCCCAGGTCTCTGGAGAACTTCAGGACATGTTAAGGTCATTTAGCCGTTTAAATCAGCTGTGTTGGATCAAGGACACATCTGAAACCTGCAGGACAGCGGCCATCGAGGTCTGGAGTTGGACACCTGTGCAGTAAGTTTCCATGCTTTTTTCCTGCCTGACTGTGGTGGACTTTTAATGGGTGGTGCTGGTGGTGGTGCAGGATTTCATTGTTGTGTAATTCATTGCTGTTTACTCCCAATGTAAACGACTGTTTAATGATGTAAAGAGTTGAAAGTTTTGATCCGTTTTAACCTGATTTGTGTCAGCGTGTGTTTCAGAGACTCTAACCTGTGAACGAGCTGCAACAGATGGTTGAGTCGAGGCCTCAGAGAAGCGCAGCTGTACTTCCAGGAGAGTGTGTGTGCGAGACACACAACAGTGTGTTTCACCTGGTGGTTTGTCTACCTCCAAACAGCACCTCTCTCAGGCCTCTTTGATCTGAACACTGAACCTGCCCTGCTCTCCCAAAGTGAGACAGGCAGCCCTGTGATCCTCTAAACAACCCGAGAGTGTGTGTCTGCGCGCAGCCGTGCACGCGCGCTCTCCGCGAGCCTTTTTAACGCTTAAATAAAGACTCCGTTTTCCACCGGAGACATCACCCCAGTCGGTGTCTACGGGGAGCTGAGCTGCTATTGAGCTTTCTCTGTTCTGTAGGCCTGATAAAAGCATTGCCACAGTTCAGACACCAGCTCAGCAATTCATATAGACAGAGCTGAAGATGAGCCATAAATCATAGAACAAAGTGAACGGCCTTTTTCTCTCCCTCTTCCCCTCGTTCTCTCCTGCGTGCCTCGCTCGTGACCTTCCCTCTTCTTTCTCCTCATGTTTGTGTTTTCGCAGCACTCCTACTTCATCGCCCCGGATATCAATGGACTGCCAACTATCCCTGAGAGTGTAAGTATGCGTGGAAAAGAAAAGGAAGAGATAAAGAGAAATCCCTGTATTCTGGGAACATCTTCGCCTCTAATCGTTTTTAATCAGATACACATGTCACTCTTTGAAACGATTGCATCACGCTCTTGTATCAGCTTTAGCTCCTGCGGTGCTTCTGCTTTTAATGTCAAGGTTCACAGACTGGCATGGCTGTTGCTAGATTCAAACTGAGCTCAAGTCCTTTGTTGATTTCTGCATTCAAGTCTCAGCTCGAAGCGTTAAGGCGGGGACAGTTAGCACGAGTTTGTCCTCCTTCTCCCAAACAGTGCGTGCAATCGTGCAACTGCTGCAGCGTCGGCGCTTTACTGCAAACGAGTTGTGCCGGGACAGTTTGTTACCAACCTGAATGTCCTCCTGTTCTTGTCCATCTCCAGAGAAACCTGACCGAGTACTTCGTGGCCGTGGACGTCAACAACATGCTCCAGCTCTACGCCAGCATGCTGCACGAACGCCGCATCATCATTACCTCAAGCAAGCTCAGCACTGTGAGTCCGAGCCGCCAGACGCTCCACAAACACTCTTTGTGCTTTTCTTTTTGTGATTCGAGTCGAGGTGGAGCTTCGTGTGGGGCTGTTGATGCCTTTGTGTGGAGCGCTAACACCCTCGTTATAAAGTATGTGGCTGAAGCATAGATTGAACACGAGTCCCTTCATCAATATTCCAGCAGGATATCAAACCCTAACAAGTATGCTGAGAATATTTATCTGAGATCTGTCGACCCCTCTGCCCCCGCCCGGTCTGACGGGCAGCCCACCATAAAGCTGGATTATTTGCGTCCTATAATGGGAACGCATTGATGTCCACAGAGGCGGGAAACTTGCTTCTGATGTTTGCACGAGGGAGGAAATCTCTCCGTCATCCTCGCTGCTGATGAGGCCAAACGTTTGTGAGGCGGGAGAGGGAAGTGATGTCATCCTATATCTGCTGGTCCCACCTTTGCAGAACACTTAGCAGCCACAGGGGCCCACGTGTGGCGTTTTGGGTGCTGCAGGGAACAGTTCCCAAGCTCTCCCACAGGAGCTATAATCAGGAAGAGCTGTGACTCAGCCCCTTAGAGGATCTCACCTGTCTCCCCTCAGCTCCTCAGACCAGCAGCACCTGTGCTGGAGATCCAAGCAGCACACGGTGCAGTGACAGCAGCGGTGCACGATGTAAATGATCAGACTAAAGGGTGAGACTGTTTTTGTTTCAGCAGGAACACTTGGGGGAGGGGAGAGGGGGGGATTTTTTTATTTTCTCCCTGTCTGTGATTTACAGTCCTCTGCTGCCCGAAGACAAATCTCAGCTTGTTTTTCTAACAAATATATGCCGACAGGATATTTTAAGAGCCTCCACGTCAGACCTTTACCTCCGCGAGCCTTTTATCCTCCGCAATTCTTCATCCGCTCATCTATCCATCCGTCTTCCTCGGGGAGAGGTGTTTGGGTTTGGTAGCGTTATATGTCAGGAACTGCAGCACAGAAGTATTTTCACATCTCCGCTGGGATTGCGAGCAGGCCCGGCGTTATTACTGCTCCTGTGATGTTTTTGTTGTCGGGCAGATTGACCCGCGAGTTCAAGCGGAAATGGCTCGACGCCGCGTATCTGAGCGTTTACGTACTTAGCTTGAAAGCGGCTCGTTATCCGGTTGTGATCGAGTATGTTACTGGATGAGAGAATTATAATTATGTCAGAGTTGGTCCGAATGTTGGTTAAAGTCGGCAGCCTCTGGATGGACAGACAGTGTTTCTGCTTCTACAGATAGAAGATGTATGAGAGAAAGTATTGTTAGTAACATCGTTAGTACCATCCAGCTGCTTTTCACCACCTCCGCCTGTCCAGCATCTCAACCGAGCAGAGAGACGGGGAGTAGACACACACACACACACTCGGAGATGTGCTGCATTTATTCTGCCTGCTCGAGGTGCTGCCTGTGTTAAAGCCCCCGGTGAACCCGGCGTGTCAGTCTGTCGGTACACGGCTGCCGCGCGAGCAGCCAAAAGCAAAGGAATAAATCATGATCGTACAACAATGCGTCAGTTGACTTATTGCTGTTTCGTGACCAGAGGTGAACGGCGCCGCTGTTTTCTCTTTTTTTTGTTTTTTGTTTAAAAAAAAAAGCGAGTCGGCGGTGGCGCAGGGGCGGGAGCCAGCCGTGCGTGCAGCCTTGTCATAGGCCCGTATAATAGGGCTGCATCGGCCCTTCCTCTAACTAGTCAGCTGGGAGGCCCCCCTCTGAGTCTTTCATATGCCGAGGCCCCCCAGCTCCGCAGCCCAGCCTCTGCCCTGCCTATCGCCCAAATTCACACAAGCCCGACCCCGGCGCTGGCTGACAGCAGCCCTCTCATCAGGCTGTCAGGCCTATGCTAACAAGGAGCTATCCATCCAGCGTGCCCTGGAGTGCCAGCTGCCTCTCTGTTTCCAGCCTTTTCCTCTGTTCCTTCCCCGTCTCTCTTTCTCCCACTCCTCTCGGTGTCTCTCCCCCCTCGCTCTCGCTCTTAGTAATTCTTTCTCTCTGACATATTATTTTCTGTCCGTCTCTCGCTCTCTCCCGCTACACCTCTCGTTCTCTCTGACTTTGCCTCTTCCTGGGAGTCTTAATGTGTCTGTGTGTTGTTGGGCAACTGCAGAACATCAGGACATCCTCCCCCCTCCTCCCTCACCTCCTTGTCCTCAATAGACTCGTCTCTGCCCCGTCTCTGCGACGGCGTGCGTGCATATGTGCGTGCAGAGCGTCGGCTTCTTTTTTTTAAACATGCATCTGTTGTGCGTGTCGTCTGCGCTCACAGGTGTTTGTACCTTATGCCTTCTGTCTTCCTGTGAGGGACCGTGTGGGAGGCCTGGCGTTGGCTGTTGCCTGCGTTGTCCTGCGTGCCCTCTCTACCCCCTCGCCACCTACCTGTTTGTGGCACGCTTGCGTCGCACAGAGCCTGACACCGGCGTTTGTCAACAGAGGGAAAAGCAGAGCGTGGGTAATTGGTGACTACTCGGGAGAGGAGAGGGAAAGGCTAACACAGCAATACAATGACAGGGAGGTGGGGGGGGGTGAGGGACAGAAGGACAGCAGGAGGAGAGGAGGAAACGGAATAAGTAATGGAGACTTGGGATGAAATGAGAAAACAGGATTGAGTTTGGAGAGCGCGCAGGGACAAAGTTGGAAGGAGAGGCAGCGAGTCTTTCAGGCCGGTGCGAGGAGGTCAAGAGCGCCGCGTTGACTGAGGTCGCCTGCAGCAGCGGTTATTCTTGCTGCGTTTAAACCAGAGAGCAGCTGGTTAAAGGCTCGGCGACCATCGTAGGACCTCTTTAAGTGCAATCGTAGCAACATTGTTGGTGCCTCGTGTCAGTCTGCGTCAGGTGAAGAATAATGGGGAGGGTACCGCAGAGCGCTGATGTGTCGAGGGGGTCGGGCGCTGCTGCTCGGTCATAAAAATTGAGGTTTATTTATCTACATGTCCTTGATTCAGTGAAAATGTGGCAAATAAAATATTTTCTATTCTGCTGCTGACGGATCAGGAAACACACAAAGGAAGCATCACATCCAAACCTCATTATTGATAAACTGCTTAAATCCTGAGTTCATGGCGTCGACTTTGAGTTGAATTTTCTTCCTCTTCTCCAACTTTCACCTCCTCCTCTCGATCCCTCTCTTTCCGTCCGTCCGTCCTTTAGTCTCGCTGAATAGATCTGGGAAGACCCGTGTTA
This sequence comes from Neolamprologus brichardi, assembly GCF_056152115.1. Lineage (NCBI taxonomy): Eukaryota > Metazoa > Chordata > Actinopteri > Cichliformes > Cichlidae > Neolamprologus > Neolamprologus brichardi. The sequence goes on along the minus strand of NC_142120.1, from coordinate 1,380,385 downwards.
GTGTGGACACTTTCTGTCTCGGCTACACTAAAAAGCTCTCAGGGCAGAACCAAAGACCTTGACTGCTTTTTGAAGCAGGCTGTCGCTGTATAATCGGTTAGCTTCTCTCAGAGGAAGGGGCAACACACACACACAGTGTGCAGGAGGCAGGCAGCCCCTCATTACCGGGCACAGCCCTGCTCCCCGAGGACTGGACCCAGCACCTAATCCTGTATTTGTTCTTGGGGACTGTATCTGTGATTCTCCATTGAATGGAATATTAAGCACCAGGTCTTTTGTGGAGCGTGTAAGCCATTTGGCTCCACTCATCTATTATTTATCAGCCTGGCAAATATTTTATCAGCCTTAGCCTCTCATGACCCACTCTCATGTGAAGCCCCCCTATAAATGAAGAAAAAAAAACAGGGTATCTTCTTTTTTCTTTTCAATTTATCCTCCTTTTACTTTTTGCCTCATCTGTTGTAAAACCAGGACAAGGACACGTGTGTGTGTGAAGCTGAATTAGAGAAGCAAATATGTGAAGTATTCCTCTGGAGTTCCCTTCGAGTTGGCTTATCTGAGGCGCGCTGCCGCTTCCACCGCTTTGGAGATAGCACATAAATGAAAAGTGAAATCTAGATTTGCTTTATAAATCATTATCTTAGTTTCAGACTCCCTTCTGGGCCGACTCCAAGCCAGCCACCCAGCCTGGGAAGAAGAGGAGCACAGAGATACTCCTGTTTTCACTTTCAACCTGAGAGTAAATCACGCCGGTTGGGGGGCTCACCTTGAGGCTTGGTGGAGATAATTGGAGTTGGTTAGCGAGGTGTTCTGAGCCATTACCTCCTGGTACCAGCGAATGGCTGGGGCTTGTCTCTCACTCCCAGAGGAGGGATACAGTAGCCTGTTGGCTCTGCACTTATGTGCGTGCACATGCATGCACACGTGCACACATGCGTGCACAACCGCAGCCAGATCGGTGACCTTTCCCGATTTTAATGGCCCCTCAGCATCGCAGGGCGTGAGAGTTCTGATCGTCACTTTTCCACCAAGCGCTTCACTTTCACACATTAATATTCATAGCATTGATTTATTTTCAGAATTAACAAAAAAACACAGAAAAATAAAAAAAACCCAAACTGTTTGCCAGGGAATTAATCCTGACAGGAGCGTGGCATTGTTGTTTTATTTGAAGACAGCAGGAAGCAGGAATATGCATATGCAGATCCACAGAGCAAGACACCAATTAAATGTTGATTAAGTCTTAACTATTGTGGGACTGCGTGTGCGAGAGATTGCAGAGAGACAATTAAAACGAACGGAAAAAAGAGAAGACGTTGGCCAAACACACACGCTGGGAGGGAAACACACACACACACACACACACACACACACGGGCTTTCTGTTGTGAGCTTTTCAGATGTCCGGGCTTGATCTTTGGGTGGATTCAGAGGGGTGGGGCCCCTCTCTCTCTCTGGCAGCGGTGGTTTTCAGCCGCCCGCTTTTGGCCGGTCAATTGTGACACCGCGTGTGTCGGCGAGCAGGGGGTCTCCTGGCAGTTGCGCGCGTGTGCGTCTGATAGCGTGTGTCCGCTTCACACATTGACTGTGAAGCTGCAGCGGTATAACGGCGGCTGCTGCTCCGGGGTCCCGGCGGTATTGGCCTAGCCCGCAGTCTCTCTTGGCTAACTCATGTTTCATTCTTTGGCAATTTGCCCTAATGAAGTCCCGCAGGAGCCCCTCAGACCTCTGTTCTCTTTCCATATTTAATCATGTTATTTTAATCTGGGGGATGAGCTAACGCCTCTTTCTGTGTGTGTGTGTGTGTGTGTGTGTGTGTGTGTGTGTGTGTGTGTGTGTGTGTGTGTGTGTGTGTGTGTGTGTGTGTGTGTGTGTGCGTGCGCTGCAGGTCATTACTGTAGCTCGGTTTCATGTGATGAGATGTCAAGAGGGAGATGCTGGCTTTAAGACAATGGAAGACAATGACTTTAATTCTGGGTGTAACGTTGGTTTGACAGTGTAAAAAGCTCCTTTGAAAAGCAGTGTCATCCTCACGTGATCGCTCCTCATTATTTGTTTAAAAAAGAGGTTAATTATTCTGTTTTTTCCCTTTTAATTTCCCCGTCGTCGTGGTCGGGGTAATTCAGATTTTTATGGCTGCTGTCACTGTTTTGGCTTCTTTTGTTGCGTTTGTGCAGGTCGCAGCACAATCACGACTCACTGACACTGATTTCAAAAGATTTTAATGATGAACTCTGACTCTTTAAACAAACGGGGTCAGGATCCGTGTTTTTGAGTAATGACTCGTAATGGCCAGGTGCAATAGCAGCAAAATATTTTTGCTCTAATGACCCTCGACGAGTAAATCGATACGGAGACGGCGCTGGACGCGTGTTGACTGTGCTGCCTTTCTCAGATCGATCTTTTTAATAGTTTTCTTTCACATCAGTCGTCTCTGCTTTCTCTGTCACGAGGTGGGAGGCGGGGCCTGTCAGCGGGCTCGGCCATCAGAAACGGACGAGGATGCGTTCGCGTGAAACGACTGCATGTTTGGTTTATATTAAAGGACACAACAGGGTGTGGGCGGGGCCAGTGTAGTCATTTTTTAAAGTAATTTATTACTTAAAAGTCTCCAAACTGTTTCATGAATTTTATGTTGTTGCTCAAAGTTTTTCCTTTTAAATCTCTCGCCCTCACGTCTTCTCTCTCTTCCCGCAGTTAACTGCGTGTGTCCACGGCGCCGCCGCTTTGCTCTTCCCCCTGTACTGGCAGCACATCTTCATCCCCGTGCTGCCCCCGCATCTTCTGGACTACTGCTGGTAAGGCCGACCACCTCTGCAGCGCACACAGCAAACACCACGAGCATCAGCAGCGTTTTCTCTGCAGCGCACACGTGTGCAGACGTGCACGCCACTAAAAGCGCAGACGCTCGTGTTCACACGTTCTCCCGCCCGTTCTTCATGTTCTTGTGATTCCTCTTGTGGCGCGACTTCTCACGTGTGGCTTCCTCGACATAATGAACGATCGCCGAGCTCCATATTTCATGCCGGCGCCGCCGCGCTCTCATCATCTGGGCTCTCTCAGGGTTTCGTTACCAGCGATCCGACGCAGATCCGACAAATCTGGACGGACTTGACTGAATCTGGACGTGGGAGTCGCGGCTCGTCTGCAAAGCCGCATGTGCTCGGGTCGACGTCAGATCTGAACGTGTGAAGCGTTTGCAGCGCGGTTCCGTTTGTCCAGCGCTTCACCATAAATCACTGACAGGGAAATATGATTTTCAACACTCTGCAAAGACTCATCATTAACTTATTCAATCACAGCGGCGTCCTCCATGCGCTGATTAGATAATGCAATTACATGTGTGTGTGTGTGTGTCTCTGCTACACTGTTTGTGTAACTGGATCTGCGTAAATGTCGAACATTCATAAAACAGCGTCCAGACCTGCTGCTTGTTTTTCACTTTAAGCTGATTACAAGCCTGTGGCTGCTGAATCATTCTGCCCAGGAACACGCTGACCCCGAACTATCCGATTATTACCGCCTCTGCAAACCTCATCGTAAAAACGCTTTCTATTATTTGACTGTTTTTGTTGGTTTTCATCCTCGTGCTGATGGCGAGCGGTCCGTGATTCAACTTTTCCTTTCCGCAAACTTTGAAAACGAAGATATATCACAGCAAATAAGGACGACATGATAATAACCCCGAAAAACCCAAAACACTTTATTTTTTATTTTGTTTTTGAAAATAAAAATAAAACTCTTGACACATCTGCCCTTTAACTTTCTGCACTTCCTGAAACTATCAGTCGACTTGGAGAGAAAACAAGCCTGAAATGTTCCACTGATGTTGTTGTTTTATACTTTTGTTATTAACCACCACGTCTTGCATTTATACTGTATGTCATTAACCCTTTAAAGCCGGTCAGAGCAGCACGCTCTGTTTTGCGTAACTATTTTTAAATCCCAGTAGCTCTGCAACCACGTGAGCTAGCACAATAATTGTTTTTGCATATGAAACCGGAGGAGTTGTACTTACATCTTATGCCATCAGCTTGTCCTCGGTCACAGTTTCCTTCCACATATAGTTTTGCAAAAACTGCATAAAAAGCACTTGCAGCAACAAAAACATAATATTCCAGAAACACGCTTTGCTGATCCGATCAGCTGTTCGTTACACTTCCTACGTCCATCAGCGTGAACTTTTGCATGTCCACCATGACCTGCCAGAAACAGGAAGTGACGTCATTTTCGCAGAAATGTATTTTTTTTTACCATCAGGGCCTCATGAGCCTATACTGGTGTTTTTAAAAGTTATGTTTGACTTTATGACTTTCTGTGTGGTTTCTGGGATGCTTAGGACTCATATTGCACTGCTGGAAATAGTTTATTTTGATGCATATGCTGCTTTTTTGCAAATTTGCATTATAATATTTATTTTAGTTTTTCCTGCAGTGTATAAAAATTGGTGTATTTCAAAAATAAAACTATGAAGACACTCAAAATAAATTTCCTGTGGTGGGAAACTATTTTGTGCAACTTTTTTGTATTTACAGTTTTGAGGGATAAGCCTCTTAAATTTCTCTAACTAGAAATATATGTTAAAAAAACAAAAACGATTTTCAATTTTTTTGTAGTTTATTGCACTTTTTTGCAATTTATGTAATTACTATGCACTTAATGCAGACATATTATTAAAATTTAGGCTATAATGGTTGTATTGATGTATATCAGCTTGAAATGCTCCCAAAAATGGCTCCACAGCATGTAAACATATAATATAAGCTCTGGCGGACTTTGTTCTATGGTAGGTCTTAAAGGGTTAAAAGTTGGTGTGTTATTGTTAAACTGATCTTTTATTTACTTTAAGTCTCAATCAGCGATTTAAGGAAGGCGAGAACACATTTTGTGTTTTTACCTGCTTTTAAGAATAAATCCTGTAACATGAGATTAGTTTGTGCTGCTGCAGTTAATCTGATGCTGTTACAGTGAATAGAAAAGTTGCCGCCTGTGCCTGTAAATGTCAGCTGCATTCAATTAAATAGAGTTCAGTACATGCAACAGTGTCCACTGTAATTATTTTAAGGATTAGTGACCGTTGTTATTTTTAATGATACATGATTACCACTGTTCTTAATCAGTTTAAGTCAGGCCTTCACATTTCAGCACATGTAATCTGAAATGTATTCAGATTACATTTATGGAATACAAAGAAACTCATTTCCACAGCTGTGATTTTTTATTTAAAGGTTCATGTCATCATGAAGTGTCCTCCATGAATGCTTCCTTGGTGTAAGCGTCTGACCTCACAGGTCTCTCTTTCTGTCCACAGCGCTCCTATGCCGTACTTTGTGGGAGTTCATCTCAGTCTGCTCGAGGTATGTTTGAAAATCTTCAGCTTTTTCAGTAGATTTGAATGTAAAATGTGTTCATTTTGTAGATTATTTTCATTTGAGTGTTTCAATAAAATGTGAAGCTATATTTTTTTCCCTTTTCACTTCCTCTGCTGCTTTCGTGCTTCCTTAAACCAAAGACGGCGTCTGCAAACAAAGAGCGTTCCTACTTCATTGTGTTGTTTGGGGGGCGAGTCATCAGCAGCGCTGCTGTTTGTGTGAATGCATGTTGCAAGAACACACACGCTTACACTTGTGTGTAAGTGTTAGTATGTAGGTGTGTGTGTTTGTGCAGATGCATATGTTCTAATGCACACGCGTGTGTGTGTGATATTTGTCTGACAGTTGCGGCAGTGGCAGTATTTATCACACTCTGCATCCGTGACAGACCTTCTTTCCGCCACTACATAATTAGTCCAGATCAGCATGTGAGCCTCCGCTGCACAGGCTGTCACAAAAGTGACAAACTAGAAATTCACACACAACGCCGCCCCCCCCCTCCCCGCACACACACCTGCCTGCATCCTGCACCACACCGAAATAATTGTTGAATTTGTCGCCATCAGGATGCGCGCGGCACGCCGCAGCATCACGGCGTTGTTATTGATGCGTGAGGTTTTTGGCGCTGTGGAAAATGTTTGCGCGGTCCAAATGTTTCCTCTCGGCGCCATTCTTCATTTCGCCAGCTCGCGTCGGCGCGCGCGTCGCCGTAAACACGTTCTAATAATTTTTCTCCCCCGCGCGCCATTTTTCATCCTTAATCGTAAAGGAGCGTGATAACTGTGCAGCTTTAACCGCGGCTGCTGGATGTTCACGTTCCCGGGGCGTCAGCACAGAAATAACTTTGTCTCCCGGGAAACGCACCTGGGCCACACGGCGGGTTTAAAATCGTGCCGTCGTTTCACGATTTAATAATCCAAATATTTATTATGTTGAAAGATGTCAGACGCACAGGAAGTCTCAGCCATCATTAAGAAAAACAATAAATGATTTGAGTGTGTACTGATGAGGATATCTAACGTCGCCCTTTTCCTCCCGCAGAGAGTGCGCAGTCGCTCGCTGGAGGACGTGGTCATCCTGAACGTGGACACGAACACCCTGGAGAGCCCTTTCGACGACCTGCACAACCTCCCGAGTGACGTGGTGAGACGAACGCGCAGCTTTTATTGCTACATCACACACACACGCGCATGGCGAGAAAACTAAAGCGCACACACATCCAGAAACTTGTCAGAGTACGCTCTGTCCCCCCCCCCCCCCGCATCATTAATGACTGCAGCACCGGCTCCTCAGACTGCGGCTGTCTAAAGTAAACTCCCGTCGCGTCGTATGACGCTGGAAGGCAAACAGCATTCCCCGACCATCAGAGGCTTGTGGGAAAATGTGAAACTCCCTTCCCTTCATCTCCATCCATTCTAATCATTATTTCACAAAGTCTCGCGTTCCCGCCTGCCCACTGGCACGTTTCTGAGGAGGAGGGGACGAGGCAGAGGAAAGAAAAGGCAGAGATGGGTGATTTTGTGGGGGGAGAGAGTGGGAAGAAAGGGGCCAATTACCAGAGTGGGCAGCGAAGCCACCTGCCAGCGCGTCGTCTCTTTAATTAACGCCGACGCCGGTCAGTGCTACGGGAAGCATCACCGTGGCGTCGGGGTCACTCGCACACACCGGTCTTTGTGTTTGTTTAGCTCTTCTTCACCGTGTGTTTAAAGCTCCGCCGTGAGGCTGCGGACGCTCTATTACCCACGCCGCTAACAGTATATACTCGGGTCGCACCGCCTACGGGACTCCTGTCCCAGCAGCGGGACATGATTTCATCCACTGCCCAGCAGACTCACGCCCTGCTCGCACTCCCACACTTCCCTGCTTCTGCTGCTTTAGCGCTGCTCAGCCTGCTAGCGTGTGTGAATGCCTCTTTACTGTGTGCACCGATCTCTTTCACACTTCCTGCCAGCTCTCTCGCCCGTTTGCCTGACTGCTCGAGTTTCATGGCACCTGTCTGCCTTCTTGTCTCCCTCCCTCGCAGCGCTTCCCGCCTGCCTGGACGTTTCCCGCAGCCGCTGTTTGCTTCTCATGCGTCTCCGCCTGTCTGGCTACCTTCTTCTCACTTCTCACTTCTCTGCACCCAGGGACCGACTCCCTAAATTAAATTGCAAACTGAGTTTGTCATAAAAACGAGTCGGGGCTTTTGAAAGCGACAGAAGCGCAGAGAGAAGCCTTTGTCTTTGCCGTGTGATAAATTAAGTGGCAGGCTCGGAGGCTTTTTCGCTTTGATCCCCACTCGCCATTTTTCCTGACTAATGACAGAACATAGCCTGCACATCACGTCGAATTACACCACCTGAAACGGAAACTTTGCTGGCATTAATATATTTATCGTAACAAATTGTTGTTGTTTTTATTCCCGTTCGTTTTCCCCCCTCCTGTCTCCTCTCATCTTTTCTCGGAGGTTAGCGGATTAATAACAAAGCGAGCAGGTACTAATTGAGTGGAATTCCAGGTCTCTTGTTAGTTTGCTTGTTAGTGATGAGGACACGCCACATGGCATTTGATGTTTGTGTTTACACAAAAGGAGGCATTGTGCCGTTTGTCAAAGTGAGGCCTGAAATCTTGATTAATGCTGAGTGATTCTCTGCTGAGCTGCCGAGCTACGACGGCGCTCCTGGTTTCTCTGCGCTCCTCGCTGTAACGCTCGGGCGTTCACTTTGTGTGAATATATAAAAGCATCGAATGGATCCAAAGGCCACGGGCACTCCTTCGACTAAAAACACCCCGATGTTGATTTAAGGAAACCTTTGGAGATCCGTTTAATTGCGGCGGCGCGGGCTGCGAGCACATGTGGACTCCATTACGAGGATCTGCTGACCAGTGGCCGCGCTTTTAGCGGGTTCAGAGTTCACAGTTGTCCCGAATTAGTGTCTCCCTTTCAGACGGGACCCCTGCTCCAGCTCCGCCCCCTTAATGGTCTTTTCCCGCAATTTCACACATAATATTTTAGATTTATTGACTATTACGAACGCTACCACGCCAGTAGCGGTTCCGTTGAGCAGCGAGAAGATCTGACTGAGAGTAATTGGTAAGGATGCCGCCGACGTTTGAGGGGAACTCGTGATTTTTATTGTTTTTAAATTGGAAACGTCACATTAATCAAAGACTCAGAATTAATTTGTCTTTTTTGTTTTTATTTGGAACGTGAGGAATATTTGGAGCATGGCGGTCCACAGCAAAGCTGTGTGTTGTTTTTAAATAAAAGGCCTGATATTATTAGACAAATAGAGCCTACAGTGTTGTGGCAGGATTTTGCATTATTTAGAGTTGCTTTAACCAAAAGTTTGGATACTTTTTATACATTAATGTTGATCTCAGAACAGGCTGCGCTCGTGTCAGTAAAAGCAACGTGTTGACAAGCTTACTGAAAAGGAATCGTCGATAAAAACAAATAAAAAAGAAGCTGTAGTTTTCCCTGGAAGATCAAGGTATTTGTGTTTCCTTCTCCGCGATGCTTCAGCAGAGATTGTGCTGATAAAGTTATAATTGGCTTTTGGTTGCGGAGCTGTTTACTCCAGCAGTCATTAAAAGTATCCAAGAATAGCAAATTAGGAGTCTGTTAATTCGGAAAACAAACATCGCTCGTCTGAATCGGATTGTTATTTGATCCCGGCAGTTGATCTCAAACCAATGATGGAAGACTTTTTTTGTTTTCATGTATTATTCTTTCTGTGCGGCGTATTCAAGGTGAGCTGCTACAATGCAGCTCACATCTTTATTTTCAGATGCTCCCTCTCACATCACAGCCTAATTCCTTCTCTTCTCCTCCTCTCTGCCTCTCGCTACTTTGCTGACACCGCGTACCCGTACGCACCTAGCCTTCGCACATTTGATCATTTGTATTCCCAATCAAGGGGGGGATTTACAGCGTACACTCCTACTTCCTGTATTTCAAGCCTACATTTGGAGGTTTACAAATGAACGAGGGGGTTGAGGCTGCGTCTGCGCGCCTCTCCTGAGATCACCTGGCGCACTTAATCAAACGTCGCGGCTTTAATTTGGCGTTCGGTTTCTGACATTTTCCAGAAAACAACATCTACGTCATCGTGTAGAGCGGAGCGCGGCCGACGACAGCAGGCGACGCTCGCACTGAGACACCCGCACGCCGGAGGAACGTTTGTCGTGTAGTTTGGAGTAAACTTTCTGCTCACATTTTGTCCATTTTCACTTCAGAATAAGTCAAGTTTGCTTCACTTAAAGCAAAGCTGCCCTCACATGCTGTGCTGCAACTGCGTGGTAGCTCAGCGCCGGGAATGCAGTCGCTCCACCCCGGCTACACGCTGCACTTTACCAGAAACAGTCCTGGAATCTGCAGCACATCATAACAAGCTCCAAGCAAAGTATCTGATGTCCTGTTTGCACCGGCTGCAAACGTCCGGCTGCGCTCATTTAAAGCCTCGTTTTCCAGGTTGTGATTTGTGTTTCTGCGGCGCCGCAGCGCGAGCAGCCCTTCATTGACTCGCGTGGAGTTTAAAAAGCTGCACTTCATTTTCACGTAGTCGGTCTGCCGGCGCTTCGCTCTGGATTAGAAGTCAAAAAGGGAGAGCAGCATCACCCACTGCGTTAGTTATTGAAGTGAGGGATGACATTTAGCTGTAGTTAATTATGTATGCAAAACTCAGCCGCTCAGCTGCTATAAGAGGTCAGCTTGACAAAGTAACCCCACACCGGGCAGAATCTCATGGCAATGAGATAGCCCTATTAAAACACACACACACACACACGCTGCTTCCTCCCTTTGCTTTCTCACCCTTTCTCATTTCGCCTGACTAATGTATTGCAACGCTCTGAATACTTTATTCTTTCGTTTTTTCTTCCACTGCTTTACTGATTTAAAAATAATAATTTCTTGCAGTCAAACCTAAAACTCGTATCGATTATATTTGTGTAGATTTGTCTTTGTTCTGCATTTTTATGCTTAATTTTCATTTTACGGTTTAAAAGATATCTAATATTTATCTTTAATTGAAAGAATGAAGGATTTCTCACAGATTCCAAGTTGCGTTCTCTTTGTGTGTGTGTGTGTGTGTGTGTGTGTGTGTGTGTGTGTGTGTGTGTGTGTGTGTCTTTGTTCAGATTTGTGTGTGTACAGTTCAGACTGCAGCACATCAAAAGAAAGTGGGAGATTTTCATAACTATTTTTTTCTTTGTAGTTCTTTAATTGCGTCCCCATGGCTTTCTTTCCCTGGACAGATTCTTAAACAAAACATTCCTTTTTTGTGAGAAGAAAATCCAACTTTTTATTCGTTCTTTTAAAACAACAGAAGCATCAGGGTCGTTATTTGAGACTCTTTTTTTTTTTTTTGTAATGCCCGAGTAAAAATTTAAAGTGAAATTCGACACATCTGTATATAATCGAGCTCGTTTGCAGATGTTTTTTCGTCTCCTTTTGTTTATTAAAAGTGAACGTTTGTGCGCCTCATCATCACCTGATTCTGTGTCACTTTACAAAACAGGAAATCACATGCTAAGTTTGCTTTTTTAAAAATTCTCGTGCACACGTGCACAGCAGTGCGAGGCGAGGCCCTCGATTGATGCTCGGCGGCGTGAGCGCAGACATCCGCACGCGTTCACACAGATGCCTGGTGTCACCTACAGAGGTATCATCCCTTACATTCAGGCAGGGATCATCATTGCACCTGCTAATTACCATCTCCAGCTGGAGAGTTAAATGGAGATCTGTTCTATGTCTGACCTTTGACCCCGTGCTCTTTATGTGACGCACTTCAAATCCTGTTTGGGGCTGGCTGGGCCGGGCCTTAATGAGGCCCCGTGTCTGCCCTCTGGGGGCCGAGCGCCTGGATGCCCCGCTTTCATCCCCGACCATCTTCCCTTGATGTAAATTGAAAAGATCACAGCTATGGGGAGAAGACCTGTACTGGAAAGGCCTCTCTGCATAGATTATGAATATCATAACTCAACAGTTTTCCCCTCTCTCTGTCTCTGCGTCTCTCTCCGACAACCACCCACTCCCCTCTCTCCCCCTGCCACCCCTTCCCTGTACAATGCTATAGTTCTAATTGGACCCAATGGGGGACTCTCTGCCTTTGATCTCATCACCGCCACTGTGACTTTACACTAAAAAATGTCACTGCCAAATAGGGTTATCACCTGTAGCGCCTGGCCTTCCTCTGATGCCTGTACGCATCTCGTTAGCTTCACTCAAACTGCAGAAGTTAATTAGTTTGACAGAGCCATTACCGCCGAGGCACACCTGATGATTGTGGCGTAGGCGCCATATTCAAAACCCAATTACGACGTACACGTTGGTTTTATTTATTTCTTTTCTGTTCCTGTGCGAGGCGCGTTTTCATTTCTATTAACAAAACACGCGACGGCTCTATTTGATTTGTAATATCTGGCAATTTAATTAATCGCTACGTGTGACCGAAGGAGGATATTTGAGCTCTTCCCGTGAACCAAGGTGAAACTTGCAACTCTTCGCTTTATCGCCCGTTTTTCAAACGCCGGGAAGTAAAAAAACAAAACAGTGATTGTGTCCCCACCTCATTAAAAAGTGTTCGCGGCGCTCTCACCCGTTCAAAGCTGCAGTGCGCACAGTAAACTCACTATCCCGGCTCCTCTGACAGTCTTCGGGGGTAAGCCTCCCCCTCGTAGACTGACATTGTGTTCGCTTTGATTCTCCCCCCCTCCAAAAAGGAGAGGGGGGGCAGTTTAATGATTTGCGAGGAAGGGGGAAAACAGTGAAAATGCACATAAACATTAAATATTAATTCCAAAAAGGGCTTTACATAAACATAAAAGCATTTAGCACAATGAGTGGATATGGAGATGACACTTGTTAATTTAACCGTGATAAACTTCTGTTTGATGCCTGGGAGCATTTGCGATGGCAGCACGGGGACGCTGTGGAGAGTGAGGAAGCCCAGGGGAGCCAAATCAACACTGTTCATTTTGTCTTTGTCCCAGTTTAAGACTGCCACACTCTCCGGCTGCCTTTCTTTCTGCCTCTCCCCGCGTGTCCTCCGTGTGAGCTGTGCTAACACTTTGCTTCTCCTCCCTGAAGTTTCCCAGATCGGCTAATTGCAGAAGCCAGATGACAAAATCCCCCCAACGCCGCGGCGCGATGTACGCGACCACAGACCAGATCAGCACTTTATCATATTTGCTGCAAACATGCGGTCAGATGTTTTTCTGCTTTCATCGCTTCGACTTTTTCGCTGCAGATACTCAAATTTTATTCGTCTCACACACATACACAGTACGACATGTGGTGAAATGCTTATTGCAAAGCCCGACCGTTAAATTACAATAAGGAAATTTACAAAATTTACAGATTTTAAATTTAGTAATTTACTACGGTGGCCCTGAGAGGCCAAACGGACTGCAACTTAAAAAAACACCAGCCGCTAAAGCACACAAAACACAACGGAAATAGGAAACACAGATTTCCGAAAGCACAAGGGAAGTGTTTCTGGGGAGACAATAACCCGACGGACCAGTTGCAGGAACCAAAACATGCTAGGTAAGTGTGTTAAAGGCTGTATCCAATTCAGGGTCTGCAGCCTTAAAGGCCGCATTTTAAGGCCGATTACGTCGCCGCGACACGACGAAGGCTGTCCCAATTCAAAGGCTGCTCGAAATGCGGCCCTCAAATGCGTCCTTCATTTCCCTGAATTTTAAGGCTGTGGCGGTGTAGACTTCGTGGCCCAACATATCCCAGAATGCATAGCGCGGCGGTGGGTGTGGATAATTTTGCCGAAAAAAACGGCGGATGAGGGGCGCTCGAAGAGTAAACTTTAAGTAAGTACTGAATATTATGTCACTTATTTATGTGCAAATGTTTAATAATGGATAACATTAAAACATTACATGTCGGCAAAGTTATGTGACATTAGTGACGTTTGTACTAACTTGGTTTTAAAGCCTTTAAAATATACGCCGTTCAATAGCTGAGCTTAATCTTACAGAGAATGATCAAAGCTCATGTAGAAACAAACAAACAAAAGATTTTCTCCTTCATTTCTGTCAAACAAAGCTGTATGAAACGTTTCCAGCTGTTAGTATCATGGTTGCTAGGCAACCTGGGCAGCGCAACGGAGGCTAGACCGTCCCATTTCACAAGCCTCGCACTTCCGGCCTTAGCGGTCTTTAAGTACGCGGCCCTTGAGGATCATTGAGGCTGCGTACTTTAAGGCTGCAGACCCTGAATTGGGATACAGCCAAACGCTGCAAAAGCACACGAAACACAACGGAAATAGGAAACAGATTTCCGAAAGCACAAGGGAAGTGTTTCTGGGGAGACAATAACCCGACGGACCAGTTGCAGGAACCAAAACATGCTAGGTAAGTGTGTTTTAATCTCGTGATTTTTAGTTAGGCTAACACACCTCTCACCTCACAAAACCGACAGATCCTCCACTTGGTTTAAGTGTCTCTCAGAGCAATTCTTAGCATGTTTTGGTTCCTGCAACTGGTCCGTCGGGTTATTGTTTCCCCAGAAACACTTGTGCTTTTGGAAATAACTTTTTTCCATTTCCGTTGTGTTTTGTGTGCTTTTGCAGCGTTTTTCTTATTGCTGGTGTTTTCTTAAGTTGCAGTCCGTTTGGCCTCTCAGGGCCACCGTCATTTACAGTAAAAATGTGCAAATAAACAGAGTGCATGCGGTGATGTGATGGATGAGAGTAACAGGAACAACACTTGACTCTACGTTAGATTAATTCAAACGGGAATTTTCCCTTTTCTTGGTGGTCATTGTGGACTCCCAGTTTCTGTCCCAGTTGGCAGGTGGTATTTCAACCTGTTTTACGCTGGTGTCGAATAGACTGAAACAATGCAAAGTTTGGAGGTGCACTCGATCCATTTCTCGCTAATTGAGGTTGAAGGTTAAACGTAATGTTTTCCTTTTGCAATTGGGATTCAAAGCCAGCGCTACCAGCCCACTGTGTTAGAGTAATCTAGACTTCCTGCACAACCCGATCAAACATTGTGCTTCTGTGCTAGGCTGGCACAGCCCACACAGAGAGGAGCAGTGCCTCGCCATCTCTGCCTCCTCCTCGCACTGCCACAACACAGACTACTGCTGAGCAGGTGAGGAGAGCCTCTTGACAACTTCCTTCCCAGACTCCCCAGGGCCCGGTGGCCGGGGTGAATCTTTTGTCATCCTAAAACAAGCTCAGGCCTGCTGCTCCTCCACTCTCGCCTGGAGTCCTGGAGACAGAGCCAGGAGAGGGGAAAATAATTAAAGACGCTTTATGTCAAGAATCCTCTTCTAGAGGGAGTCCAGCAGAGCCAAGAGGGGAGGGGGAAGCAGGAGGGAGAGATGGCGAAAAAAGCAAGAAGGTGATGGGTGGCGGAGGGAGGGAGGGGGTGAAGAGCAGTATGGAGAAGGAGAGGGTGAGAGAGGAAAATCAAGAATGCGAGTTTCCATTTCCTCGCCGATGTCCCCTCCTCCTCGCCGCCCCCGTGCTCCGCTCAATTAGCAAAGCAGCAGGTGCTCCCAGCAGCACAACAGATCGGTGGAAAGGCTGAAGCTTCTCCCTTTCTTTCCTTTCCCTTCTTTGAGATGACCTGCAAATGTGATACTTCACACCCAGAATGGGCTAGCTGTTTCTTCCACCAATTTCAGAGGTGATAATTTAACTTTTACCCCTCCATCTCTCCCCCCACCACCTCTCTCTCTTTCTTTTCCATCAGGTGTCCTCGCTGAAGAGCAAGCTGAAGAAGCAGTCGACAGCGACGGGAAGTGGTGTGGCGAGGGCCTTCCTGAGAGCGCAGGCCGCTCTGTTTGGATCCTACAGAGACGCTCTCAGATATAAACCTGTAAGGACGTCATTAATCACCATGTTCATCACTGAGAGCCACTGAATGTGTGTAAAGAGTCGCTCAAACAATGAGCGACGCTTTTATTTAACTTTTGTGGTGTAAAAATCACAGCTAATGTGAAGAGTACGGTGTCCGAGTGTATATGTGCAAAATCTGTGGAAATCATCACATGCTGGGAGAAACGTTGTGACTCCTTCAGGGTCAGCTGACTGCAGGTTTCCCAACCTTATAAACCAGCGGTGCCCAGCCTTTTTTGTGCCACGGACCGACCTTTAAGGTGGCGCGGATAAATACAACAAAATAAAACCAGTACCGCTACCAAAAAAGAAGATTTATTTATAACACAACAGAGTTAACGATAAAAACACCCGAGGCTCAACTCTCACGGTCCGGGACCAAACGACTCACAGACCGGTACCGTGCGTTTATAAACAGTACATTCATATGCAATGATGCACATGGGCCGGTGTATTTTCTCCTAAGCATGCGCAGCACACAGCAGCATTTTCAGTTTGGCTGAACAGAGTCAAATTTAATCTGTTTCGACTCGAAGTGAAAGGTGTGTTTTCAGTCAGAGCGAGGAGCTAAGGTGGGCTTGTCTGAGACGGTGAAATGTCAGAGGAGCCGAAAAGAGTCGGGACGTTCCCTTTGAAGATCTCTTTTAGCCACCTTTGGTGTTTAACTCGCCTTTGCTAAGCCCCCTAACATTTCTTTTCTAGATCTTTTCTGCTTATCAAGTCTGAATCAGAGCACAGCAAACTACACCATGTCCTGTTTGTCAGATAGCAAAGCCTTTGTTCCTCTGGCTTTGAGATTAATTGGACTTTGTGGACTCCCGGAGTCAAGATGCTACATTATTGATGCTGTCTCTCTTTTCTTTGTATACAGGCTGTATACGAACAAACTGCCTCCCCTCTGACACAGGCGCCGAGACTCGGTGTGTTTGTGCGTGCGAGCGCATCGCGCGGCCATTTCTCAGTTCGCTCACGTTCACACTGTTTTCTTTTAGACTTTTAGGATCTGTGTAGAAGCTTTGGAGTTAACATACATGCACAAACTACACTTGTGATTTAATAAAGAAGATCTCTACTCCGTGTCCCAAAATTTGGGGAGTATCGCTCTGCTCGTCGTTCTGAAGGAAAGATCTTCCCGGAGAGAGCTGAGGCGCTCTGTAGTTCACAGACCCATATGCCTCGACAGAAGGAGGGGTGTGGATGCTCGGTGAGAGTCTCGCTGGGTTGTAAATGAAACAAAACTCGAAAATGATAATGTGTCGAAAAGCAATCAGCTGATTATACGGGCAGATCGCCGGTTTCGGCTCACGTTAGAGCTCCCCAGGTGCTTCTCGCTAGCTCGGAGTAACACAGGTGTCTGACAAAAGAACCCGAAATAGCAAATCGGTTTTTACCACCGTCGGTGAGGCCAGGCTGGGTAGGCGGGTGTGCGTACCTCATAGCCGGTGCGGTCGGTCCTATTCGCTCAGGTTTGACTAAACAACACGTGTAACCAGTTCAGATCATCCAGCCAGATGTGAAGCTGTGGATAAGTGTGGTTGAGGTGCAATCGCATGTTTAAATGTGGTGACGATTATTTTAGACACAGAAACCTTCTCAGTGCATAATCTCAGAAAGTTACAGTTTGCTCAAAAGTTTGCATCTTTGTATGCAAAGTGTCTGCACAGATATAAGCCAGCATGAGATGGAAGCATCCAGAACATGCAATAAAATGTTTCCATTTTAAATAAAGACTGCGCATTAAAGCATGAAGCCTGACCGATACATCATCGTCTGTCTGAAAGAATCTTCATCGTTTTTTATTGTTGGCTCATCCTCTGCATTTTGCATATTTTGAAATTCAATTCAATTCAATTTTATTTATACACCAAATCCCAACAACAGTCACCTCAAGGTGCTTTATATTGTACAGTAGATCCTACAATAATACATACTAGGGCTGCCACAAAGGATTATTTTGATAGTCGACTAGTCACCGATTATTTTTGCGATTAGTCGACTAATCAGATCATCATCCATTGGACATAAAGCTACAGCTTATTGCACCAGCAGCATCTGCTCTTATATAACTATCATTAGCTTACAGCTTGAAGTGTTTAAGGTATGTGCTAACTAAAAATAAAGACAAGATGATAGTTTATTCAATTTTCATTAAATGTGCAGATTGTTTTGGTGGAGTTTAATAAACTCAGCCGATTTACTCAGGAACAAATAAAATACTGAAAAAACCAAACAATAACATTTTGAAGTTATCTAAGTGACTTATATATCATGTTTAACCTGAGTAGTGAAAGACAGCGGTGGGTTTGAAAACGATTAGCCGGGAGTCCGGTGTTCTCACGGCTCTAGTTAGCCTAGCCCCCGGCTAACTATCGAGCTAGTGGGTAACAGAAGTCTCCGAAAACGTCGGAGCGCTTTTGAAAATATGTGGTGTCTTGATAAACTGAGCAGATATTTGAGGTTTACACAGCTACATTCTCACCTGAAAATATGTTAAACGTTTATTTTGTGACCCAGAAAGAATAATAAGAGTAATATTAAAACTAACTAGCTGCCGCCATTGTTGGAAACTGAGCTGGGCTGCGCTATGAATTCTGGGACACAGCTTCTTCTTCTTCGGGGTTTAACGGCAGCTGGCATCCTTGTACATGCAGTGCTGCCATCTTCTGTTTCAGTCCGTTATTACACTCTTAAATCCTACTACTTATTCCTGCGTCTTTTGTGATCTTACAAAGCTTCAAACAACGCGTCGACTATTAAATCAGTCGTCGACGATTTTGATAGTCGACGTAATTGTGACTAGACGACTAATCGTGACAGCCCTACTACATACAGAGAAAACCCAACAATCATATGACCCCCTATGAGCAGCACTTTGGCGACAGTGGGAAGGAAAAACTCCCTTTTAACAGGAAGAAACCTCCAGCAGAACCAGGCTCAGGGAGGGGCGGGGCCATCTGCTGTGATTGGTTGGGGTGAGAGAAGGAAGACAGGATAAAGACATGCATTGAACCCTGTGATGTGGTAAAATCACGTCAAGTCGATGTTTGTTATTTTTCTGCTGTACGGGAAAAGTTCACCATGTGAACAAACAGCAGGCAATCATCAAACTGTTTTCCTCTGTAACCTGGATGCTTTGTGGTTCAGTGTAATGACTCTCTTAAAATAGCTAAAATGATTGTTGTGCTCCTCCTGTAACGGTGCAGATAAAACTTTAAAATAAAAACATGTTCGTCCTTCCCCAGTATGGAGAAATCTGTTCTCTGTGCGTCCACCTTACATTAAATATAGGCAGCTAAATGCTTCTCGCTCACTCTCAAGCCAGTTAAAAAAGAACAACTGTCAGCATGAAAAATAAAACCAGTAAAGCAGCCAGGAACGGTTTTCTTTCTACCACAGCAAAGCCAAAGCAAAGCCGCGGTGCAACCACGGAGGAGATGCACATCACCTTCCTGCTGGCAAATGTAGCCAAGTCGAAATTTCTCACCAGCTTTGTTTTCGTGTAACCAGGTGATGAATCGCACAACCTCAGCAAACACACATCAGTGAACTGTCCCTGCAGCGGCGCTCGTAGTGCACGGCAGGTCCGAGTTTGAACACTGAGCTCTGTGTACTCGGGAATTTTTGTTTTTCCTCAGTAGCCGTTAGCTTCTCGGTATGCTATCCAGCTTTGTACGCTGCAGTGTGGTCTGTAGCTGATTAAACCGCGAGTCACTTTCAACTCTTACAAGATAATATGCCGTAAAAACTTTTAGTGATGTAAGTGGAGCTGTATTCCCGTGATGTAATTTGGGCCACTGGTATCCTCCGCCAGTCCCTGAAAATGGGGTTATTCTCCAGCGTTGTTAAGTTGTTTTTATGTGGCGCGCTGTGCTCGTAGCCTGGAACAGACAAAGCACATTGTTTTACCTCAGAAGAATTTGGAGCATCGTTGAAATCTGTGTGAATTATGTTAATTATGAGAGAACGTGAACTGGAAAAGGACCGTGAGGCAGCGCGCGATTGGCCTGTAGTGGTTCTGTTGTCATCCTGCGTGTCTGTAGCTCACAGGCCCACAGACATGATGTAAGAAACGGTAATAATGCAATAATGTGTTCGTGTGGAGCACTGTTGGGTTTACTGGGACGTGTATCTGGTCCAGGGGAGATCATGTATGCACTGCCAGGGGAGCAGTTTCTAATTTTCCTTTTTTTTTGTTTTTTCCCCAACTTCCAGTCTTCCTCCTTCCTTCCTGTTTGGGTTTCAGCTCACTAATGAAGAAATCGTCTGAAATACTCGATGGTTAAAAGATGCAGCGTGTAACGATGCCACACATCATGTGCGTGACACGAATCCTCCCATAAACAACAACAACTGGTGCCTTAAAAAAAAAGGATATCGCGTCTGTCCTGCTTCCTGCGGCTTCGTTGGTGCAAAAAC
This sequence comes from Neolamprologus brichardi, assembly GCF_056152115.1. Lineage (NCBI taxonomy): Eukaryota > Metazoa > Chordata > Actinopteri > Cichliformes > Cichlidae > Neolamprologus > Neolamprologus brichardi. The sequence continues at coordinate 1,360,750 of NC_142120.1, read as the reverse complement.
AGATCGGTGCAAACAAAAATGAGTTTTGTTGTTTTTAAGTGAAAAATGTTTTTCTGAACAGGGAGAGCCAATCACGTTCTGCGAAGAAAGCTTCGTGAGCCATCGTTCGAGCACCATGAAGAACTTCCTGTCCATGGCTGTCAACCTGCAGCTCTTCAAACAGGTATGTGTGTGTGTGTGTGTGTCTGTGTGTGTGTGTGTCTGTGTGTGTGTGTGTGTGTGTGTGCTGAAGTGGAAAAAATGTAACAATAAAATGTAACATCTTTATCTACATTTGCATTCTGTTCTATAAAAGAGGGCCGTTGGTCGTCCTCAGATCAGCACCGTCAGCTGTTGTATGCACACACTGAGTGAGTGCTTACGTGGTCGGTTAATCTCACCTCTTCCATCAGGTTATTTTTGAGCATATTTCTTGTTTCCGTTGGTGAAAGTTTATGTTTTCATAGATAAAAGTTGCCTGGTAGCTCCTCTCGCGCTCAGCAAATTGTCAGCTGGATTTGCAGGAACGTAGAGGCGAGAGGCCTGGGATTATGTGAGGTTACTGACCTCCAGAAACAGTTTACAGTGGATATCTCTTAGTGCACATCTTAATGTTTCTCCGCTCGGTTTTATCTGGTGTACAAAAAGCAAAAAAGATATCATATCCACGTGTCTATAAAATCAAAATATGGGAGCAGAATTTTAATTTGCTCACATATCAAATCTAAAATCCACCTCGTATAGGTTTTGTTAACTCCGCCGGGGCGGTGTGTGTGTTTACTTGCTGTGTGTTTGTGTGCCTGAGCGCGAGCAGGTATCCTTTATTCATGTGTGGTTTCCCTTAAAAACCACTCATGTATACTTAATATGTTTTTCCCCCCAAAATCCCTTCAGTAATACTAAACTTAGCAGAGACGAGTGGAAAGACACCTCTGGCACCGAAGAAAATTTCCTCTCGCCCCTCGGATTTTTCTTTGCGCTCTCTGACCCACGATACTAGCGCGATTTACCCCCGAGAGCGCAGCACAGCAGCCCTCAATCAACCTTTTGTTTCTCTGGACACTCGCTTTATAATTTTCCCAGGCAGAGCAGATAGCGAGCAGCGGTTCAAAGCATCCTCCCGGCTGGCTCACGCCTCAGCGGTAGCATTGGGAAACAGGCCCTTATCTCCTCCTCCTCTGCAGCGCAGGAGATGGGGCGAGCTTATCTCCTCCACTCCTCTCGATACTAAAGTGAAAGAGGCCAGCGGTTCACCCGAGCGCTGCTCTGGCCGTGACCTACATCCACTCGGAAACACACAAACAAAACTCGACTGGCGTGGCCACACACGTGCACGCATTCGTTTTCCGTGGTCCTGCAGATGGTTGGTTTTTATTTTCCCAGCTCATTCTTACCCGACGACTCTCGTTATTTGTTTTAACGCAATACATCTTTAGCTCCTCCCCGTTTCTTCTCGTTAGTGCACGTTAGAAACTCGGACTGCTCCCTTTTATTAAACAAATGGATCAGCGTCCACAGATGTGCAGGGATTACAGTCATTCTTTAATTACTTTGCTTCCTGTTTGTTTTCCCTTTTCTCCGGCCGAGGTGAACACTTTGATTGTTGACAGAGGGAACCACGGGCCAATCCTAGCTTCCGTTTTTAGGCTTCGTCGGTGTAAACAAACAGTCTCGACGCTCAAACGGAACGAAGCTGCACAACAACCCAAACGGGCGGTTTTAACACCGTCAACATTACGCCGGCAGTCAAATTTAAACCACATTGTTGGACTTGACAGACCATATTACACATGTGCGTAATGTTGAGGTGTTACCTTAGTTTGAGGTGTTACCGCTTCAGCAGGAAATTGCTTTTCTGCAGGTACTTTGTGTTTTTGGAGTGTTTCAATTCACTGCATAGCAGCTCTTTGGTTCTGCAATCAGCCGAGTCGAATGATCAGAGTTATTCATGCAAACTCAGGAGTTTGTCAGTATAATTATGGAGCTAAAGACCCTGCAGCGTCACATGACGTTTAAGGCTAATAGTTGCATCTTATTATAACAACTGGACTACCTCATGTTACTAAAAACCTGCTGTTGTTCTGGTTAATAAATTCTGCCATGAGGCCAATCTTAAGTGAACCAACCCTAAAATAAGTAGACACAAAGTTAACCCCCCCCCTCTAAAATGTCACATTTTCACCTTCGTACAAACTCGCAGTTTCCTGCAGTGTTTCCTGTCTGCTCGGTCCACCAGCTCATCTCTGCTCCGAGCAGCAAGTGGGAGAAATCATCCAAAAGAATGCGGGGGGGGGGGGTCTGTCAACGTTAACCTGCTTCCTATCAACCATCCTCAGCTCCTACACGCACAGCAGAGGCCGAGTCAATGAACTCTTTCTCCTATTGACAAAACGAAGCCATGTGCAGTTTCACTGGGACTCGGACTCCAGTGATTTATTGTGCATCAGTCTTGGTGGATAAGAACAAGATTGTCGAGGAATGGTGTGTAATAAATTAATCCGTTGTGTGCGGTCGCAGCCTCGCAGTGCAGAAAGCACACTTTATTGTGTATCACAGCTGCTGCAGGAAACTGGAGAGTAAATATTATTTTAATGGCAACAGGAAAAAATGCAAAATGCAGCTTTTTCATATTTCTAATATTTGCATGCGTCCTTTTTTTATATCTATAAGCAGGCTTGATATGTACTCCGAGAGAGCACGAGGGAAGAGACATTTAGAGTCGCTGCAGCAGCACTATCATCTCTTCATACTTTCACTCGTCTGTCTTCACATATTTAGTTTGGCTTCGATTTGTTTTTAAATCAGCAGCAACGTTTATTTGAGTCTTGAACAAGTAAACGACTCGATTTCAAAATGTTGGCGAAATCAGAATTCTGAGTAACTGAAAGCTTCATTAAAGCTGGCCCTCGTTCGGGCCCGTCGGGGTTTTCTCTTTTGAAGAATCCATTACTGTCTCGCTATTTAAAAATATCCTACGTGACCTCGCCATGAGGCCAACGACGGTGCTCATGTGAGCAGGGACTCGACTTCTTTTGTCCTAAAGCAGCAAAGCTGTTGCTTACAAAGGTTAGCTTTAGCTTTAGCTTTACCAACAAAAATAAAAATAAAAACTACCAACAGGCCAAGAGGTACTTTAGCACAGCGGTCCCCAACCTTTTTTGTGCCGTGGATAAATACAACAAAATAAAACCAGTACTGGTACCAAAGAAAAGATTTATTCATAGCAAACGGGAAAAGGCCCAGGACAACTGAGTTAACGATAAAAACAATTTAAAAAATAACAATAAAAATAAATAAATTTCACACCCGAGCCTCAACTCTCGCTGCCCGGTACCAAACGACTCACGGATGGGAACCGGGCCGTGGGCCGGGGGTTGGGGACCGCCGTTCTAGCAAGTAGTAATACAGTATGATGTCATGGGAAGCAGTACATCAAGAGAACGACCCATTTATGCTGCCTGGGAAAATGTCTTTGTTTCATTCCTTTTCCTCACTTAGCTTACCAACGAATTGTGTTTTGCAGTTGGGCGAGTGTGACAGGCCCGCCTGGGTCGGAGGACAGCATTGAAATATCCTTGCAGGTGAACGCACACAGACAGGCTTACCTACCAGCCGAACGCAGGTTATAAAATGTTAGTTTGACAGCTGCAGAAATTAGAGATGGACCGATCCAATATGACGTATCGGTATCGGTCCGATACTGACGTAAATTACTGGATCGGATATCGGAGAGAAATAAAAAATGTAATCCGATCCATTAAATATCAAAAAAGCACCTCACAAAACTTGCGACACGGCGTAACTCGGCTCATAACCGTAGCACGTTGGAGCAGTGTGGTCACGTGATAGAGCGGCTGTGTGTGTTTGTAGCGTCGCTACCAAACCAGCATTTCATCTCCGAGGAAGTTTTCCCGGAGAGAAGTAACGCAAGTGTGTAAGTTCATCTCTGAATGTCTGTAAAGCACGTTTAACCTTGATAATCTGTTGTTAGAATTTATTTAATATTATTTCTACACCAGGATCTTTTTCTACAGCTGACGTAACTGTGCAGGGGCGGATCTAGCAAAGTTTAGCCAGGGGGGCCGATAGGGCATGAACAGGGAAAAGGGGGAACAAAGACATACTTTTCTTTCTTATTCTCATTTAAAATGTCGAGCTTTTAATAAATAATTATCTGAATCTTACACCCAAAGTTTTAATCTGGTGTAAAATGTATAGAAGTCCATTACTGTATATAGTAACTGTTAAGTCTAATATACCCTAGTAAGCTATGCTACTTTTTCCTTTGGGAACCATCTGTGCAGTCTGCAATTCTGTTGAAGAAAGATGTTGAATCTATTTAATTATTCTTGAAAAATAATTTATTTCTGTGCATTTTTTTTCCCCCTGCATCAAATTAAAGTTGATTACGTCAATTAAGCATCATGAGGTGGGGGGTGGGGGGTGGTTCCCTATATATATATATTTTTTTATTTTTTTTTTGCTGGGAGCCCTATTAGTTAGGTTGCTTACTCTTTAAAATACCAGAATAGGGAGGATGGAGCAGGTTTAAGTTTATTAGATTGATCAGTTTTGCTGAACTATGAAATATTTTGGGTGCAGTGTGTTTTTTACATACAGGTATAACAGAATAGCTTTAGTGTTTTGTTTTGTTTTTTAACTTGAGTATGAACTTATACAAAAAACAGCAAAATATTAAAAAAACAGTTTTATTGATTAAAAAACACACTATATCGGATTCATATCGGTATCGGCAGATATCCACATTTATGATATCTGTATCTGACATAAAAAAGTGGTATCGTGCCATCTCTAGCTCAGTTCAAACAACGTTCAAATGTTTTATTAGACCAGATTATGGAGACAGCTGGTGAAGCCGCGTCATCGTCTACAGTCTTCCTTTATTCTTGATCGCTGTGTTATAACATGTTTCCTGCGTACAGTAGTGGTCGTACAGGCTAAGTCAGGATCTTCAGGAGAGAACGCAGCGTCCTATTCTATTAGTAAAGGACCTCCTTTACTCTTCCTCCAACACCTCCATGTAAAGAGAGCGGTGAGGAGAAGCACAATGATGATGAGGCACTGAAACTCTACTTTCCAAAGAGGCCTCAGCTCTGCACACAGGTGGGGATGTCCTGGGCTCTGCTTTCAGGTCCCAGTAACCTGCAGTCCAAGGACCCAAACCAGACCACAGATGGCAGGATAGTTCTGGATCAGGTGGCCAGTTATTTGTCATGGCTTATAGTAGCAGAAGCTAGCTTCCCCCCCACCACCATCAGGTTTTATAAGTTGGCACAGCACCCGTCCCGGTGTCGACGCTTCTCTCTTGTAGAGATTTTGGATGTAGCGCTCTGATTAGCATGAGTCGCACTAAATGACACGCAGGTATCAGAGCTCCTGTAAGCCGCAGTGAGACGTGCTAATCAGAGAACCTGGGTTATATCTGTAACCTTAACCATCCCCCACCACCCTTATTTAAGGCGGTATGAAAAGGCTCTGTTGTCTCTCCGTGTGTTTATGGACATGCTCATGCGCTTGGACACCAGAATGACTGTTTTTTGTTTTTAATGTATTTATTTGAAGTGCTGGTTTGCACGTGTGCGAGAGTGTGTTGATCACAGGCTGCCATTGATGAGTAATGTCTAATTAAGGCCCACAATGAGGCAGGTAATATGGCTGTGGGTGGGGTGGGGAGCGTAAGCGCAGGCTCTGGCTGGGTGATGATTTGGGTTGATTATCTGCGCTAATTGGGCCAGCCATGAAGCAGAGCACCGGTTGGAGGCGGCGCTCTCACCTCTCATTAAAATGATCTAATGATGAGTTTCCAGCTCTTCTGACCGCGGGCGCGGGTCGACGTGGCGGTCGCTAGTTAGCAGGCTGTCCCTGAAGACGTGCACCCGAGAACAACCTCTGCTGTTGTTAGACTGTGGCCACACTTTCAGGGGTGGAAACGGGACCGCTTGGAAATCAAACGGCAGCGTGATGCCTCTGTGCTCGTATGTTATTAAAATCCTTAAACATTGTTTGAAGGGTAGTAGGTGTTGGTCACTAATTAATGGTAATAATTAGTGAAAATTCCAGCTTTAAATGCAGATGCACATATATATGTTTGCATATTATTATATGCATTTATTTATTTATTTAAATAAGCACAATGGTACATTGTTACTTTTCCCTCCACACAAGAAGTTTAAATGTAACCATTTAAGTTTGAGATAAGAAAATCAAACCTGTGCAAAGTTGTGTTTTCTGCATTTTCACACAGTTTTAACAACTCTTAGCAGACTTGTTAAAACTGCGCTGGGAGATTTAAAAGTGACTTAACATGTGTGTGTGTGTGTGTGTGTGTGTGTCGTTCCTTTTTTTTAACATCCACAGACTTGCCAAGTTTAACCCGATGATGTCACAATAGAGGTTTGATCATAAAATAAGCTATGGGACTACAAGCTAACGCCAACCTGTGGTCAGTTTGGTTGGATGAAGTTAACAGAACACCGTGTGTGTGTGTGTGTGTGTGAGTCATCAATGTTCCTATAACGATTTTCTTCATGTTCAATATTTTAAAAATGTAATTTGTAGTTTCTTTCCCCTAAAAAAGAAAAACACGGAGCCATAAAACATTGAGCTAATAAGAATCTGCGCTGCTTGGCTCACCACAATTCTTCTGATAGGCCAAAATATTAAGGAACAAAGCCTTTGATGTCTTTGTAACTATTACAAGTATAACTCAGTTTTTGCAGCCACAGTCTGGGAGACTCAGTTTACTTTCATGCGTTTTAAAGAACGCTGTTTGTTTATTCTGTTCATCTTAAATGTTTAGTTTGTTTGTAAACGTTTGCGTTGTGGTTGCGTAACATATTTACGCGCCTGCGCTCGTGAAACGCGTCGCCGTCTAGCTGTTAAGTCCATATTTACGAGTGCGAGTTTCTCTGCTCGCCACGTTACAAAGGGAGGAAATGAAACTTCCTCATGTCTCAGACGGAGTGTAGCGTGTCGTCTGCTGCTCTAATCCCTCACCTGCTCCGCATTACCAAATCCCTATTACCTGCAGCCCAACTAATCTTGGGATGTAGTTTCCGTCAGGTAGGATTAATAACACCCCTCTGTGGCTGCTGGAGTGTTTGTATCTGTGTGAGTGTGTCCACGTCCCCCCCCTCCCCCGGCTCCCTCCTTTAATAAGCATGTTTAAATTTATGGTTGCAGTTCATCGACGGACGGCTGGCCAAATTGAACGCAGGCCGCGGCTTCACTGACGTGTTTGAAGAAGAGATCACAGAGGGGGGCTTCTGTGGGAGTGAGTACTGCTGGACTTGTCTGTCAATTAGCTGCATTATTTTTATTTGCCATATTTTAATGCAACACACAGGAAGTATCAGCGAACAGAACGAGGCGAGACGGCTCAACTACAAATAATTCGAAGCCTTTTCAGATTTTTTAACAAAGTGCTTAAAACTGAAATGCTGATAAATTATGTTCACTCAGTGTTTCTGTTTGAGGCTGGAAGATATCGCAGCTGCAACCATGTGGACTTTAAATATTAACGCACTGATTATTATAGAAGTGACACTGATGTCGTGACTTGCAGTTGCTCTTTGCTGTTCTCAGGTTTAACGTTTCACACGCATCCTGAGTGTTGTTTGTTCTCGGGGCCGATAATAAAACGCACGTGTGAACCTGGCAGAGTGCAAACCAAAGCTTATTGTTTCCTGTTCAAACGAAGTCTCGCAGGACAGATTCGATCATATAATCACAGCAACACAGATTTTAGACGGTGAAGAAAAGAAGCGGTGCCATCCAGATGTTGCTGCCGTCGTGCTTTTAAGCTTTTCAGTGTGAACTCTGACCCTGACCACACTGTGGTCTGATAGGAGAGCCTGAGAACTATAGAAAATCTCCATAGACTTGACAAAGGCTGACTCCATAGATCAGGATATATTAATAAGAAACTGGAACGTTATGTGTCAGAGGGGTCACTTTAGATTGAGTCCGGAGTTATTTAAGTGACAGGAAGCAGTCTGTGAAATTAAATGCTCCTTATGTATGCACATTGTAGGGTCAGTTTTGTGCCCAAAACTCTTCAACTTAGTGCTAAACAAGGCAAAGTATTAGACAGAACATCCCTTCATGTTCTGCTGTTCACTGGTTTCACCTCACTTAAGCTACTGTGCAGAGGTCTGAGGCAACAACTGTAAAACTACATTCACTTTGTACTCGTCCACACTGCAGGTTACAGGATCGTACAAACTCACTGTTCTCGCTGTCTGAAATATTCCAAACAGCACAAATTCTATTCAAAGCAAAAAATAAGGAAGTGCCAGGAAATATTCAGAGTATGTTTGTTTTTAAAGAAGTTTTTGTAAGTGAAGGTTCGTACTGCAAGAAAAAGCTTCAGTGTTTGTGTGCACGGAGTGAAGCTGAGGAGCAGTTTGAATGTGGAACTGAAGCAACGTCCAAACAGAAAAGTTCAAAAAGAGTTAAAAAATATGATCTTCTTGAACTATAAAGACATGAAAATTAGAGGTGGGAATCACCATACATCCCACGATACAATATTATTGCAATTTTTTAAAAATATTTTGCGATATTCAGATTCTGTACATAAAGGTAAACTTTATCAATATTCATTTTCTCTAATATCAAAGTCTCACACTCAGTCTTTCTCTCATTTCAGTTTGATTGTTGACAAACTGAACGGTTTGTATTACAGTCTAGTCCAACTTAACTGAATCAACCATCTGGTACAATTATAGCTATTCTGAACTATGCAGTTTATGAAAACTATGCAGCCCCTTCAGCAACTGAAGAATTTGAAAGTAAATTAAAACAAAATATAATTTTACATTAAATAAAAAAGTTTTAAACTTAATTAAAATAAAACATGTCTTAAATTAAAATAAGTAAACTGTCATGTTTATTGCTGCCAAAAACAAGTTAAACACATTTGGACAGTGAAGGAATGTCAGGATTCTTGCTCAGAAAAAGGATCAACATGCTCTGAAGTCAGAGCACAAAAACCTTTTTTGTAACAAAATATCGATTTCTGCTGTCCCTGTATCCATACATTATTAGCAAACAAAATATCACCATGCTACACAGTATCCATTTTCGATACTTTGATACTTTGATACTTTGTAGCAATTAAGTTGAAATTAAGTGAATGTCTCTAGAAAATATCATGATGTGATGTTAACTTTGTTGTTTAGTATTTTTTTCTCTTTTTCTCTTTGCTAAATGTTGCTGTTTATTGTTTGCATGATTGAAATAAATGAACAAACAAAACATTATTTTACCAAAAGCAGAACAATGTTTCACTTCCTGTATTTCCAGGCTTCTCTTGAACCCTGAATGATTAATCACGTGTGTTTTATGCGTCCTGTCAGGTAACTCCCGGTCCTACCAGCAGTGGATGCACACTGTAAAGGTATTTACACAACATGCTGTATCTATCTATACCTTTCCCAATGCTTTTATTTTTATATATATTATTCCCGAGTTCTACTTAATTGAAAGCATGACAGGCGCGACTTGGCGTTTGAAGCCTCGCTGTTGCCTTTGCAATGAAGGCGCCGCCTGAACGCGCAGATCGAGCTCGAGTGCAGTCGGGCGCGTGTGAAGCGGCGCGTGCAGCAGGACAGTGGAGACGGACGGGGAGGGAGACGGAAGCGATTTGACGTGACAAGACGTCCTCCGACATGACGTGTTGATCTGGCAGCAAACACGGGCGTTACTCCGCTGAAGCACGCCGAGAACACGCGTCTCTCCCGCCTTCATCTCTCTCTGGCCATTTCCTCCTCTTCTCTTATCCGTCTGTCTCGCTCTCTCATTTCTGTCACAGCCCCCCCCACCCCCACCCCACCTCACCACAACCTTGGCCTCTCCCTCTCTCACTCACCCCCCCCCCAAAGCCGTCAGCTAAGGCTGAATTAATCCTCTAGAGTGCTCTTCAAAGGTTTGTTAAAGTTCATATTTCCTGACTGACAGGGATCTATAAGAGGGGCCTTCACCTCGGCCCCTCTTCTCCTCTCCCTCTGCCAACTTCTGAAGCGCTGCCTGCCATTTCCTCTGTTTAGCCGTTTAGCCGACGCTTTGTGCTTACACTAAAGACCCAGCAGAGAGAAAAGAGTCGAGACGCCAAAGGAAAAAAGCAGCAAATCGGAGAGACAAAGAAGAAAGGCGCCGAGAGATGCTGGATGCCATAATGTCAGCGTGCAGAACTCAAAGTACGAATCAATCACATACGATCCTTTCTATCACTGTTTTAGGCTGCTTCTAAATAAAACCCCGTCGTCTATCGCTGCTCGCTGATACTGTTTGGTGTTTATGCGTCGCTGTTAGCAGCTGTTTTGTAGGTTGTAGCTAAGGTGTAAGTCGTGCTGCGGCCAACGTGTGGCGAGTGACATCTGAACCGATCAATCGGTGCGATCGCCCGGTGGTTTAACGAGAGCCTCATTTGTCGCCAGACTGATTGCAGAAAAGTCGATAAAGCGCGCGTCTCTGCAGCTGCAGCAGTAATTGATTCAAATGTTCTTTTAAATGTTTGTGCGTTTGCCCCGAGCGTGTCCCTGACAGTTTCCGTGTGTGTTACAGAGAGGAGGAGCGCTCTTCAACACAGCCGTGTCAAAGGTAAAGTGCTGCTTTGCATTTGTGCACAACAAGGATTCAAACCTGGAAGAAAAAGAGGTTTTAAAGGTTTTCAAACTTGGCTGACGAGTCGCGAACAATCAGGAGGATTGTTCACAGCCAGTAAATATTTGATGAGCGTGTTGTTATGTGGCGTACGGTAGGGTGGCCGGGGCGCCCCGCCTGGATGTGCGAGGCTCTCTCATCCCGCCTCTTGTCTGCATGTTTTTTGCCACGAGGATCAAAGTGTTTCTTGATGTTACAGGAAACCTGAACAGAATGTTAATGCAACATGTTTTGTGTGTAATCTGTGTCTTACTGTGTGTGTTTCCCTCCTAGGCCAAGGTTCACGCTAAGAAGGGTATCCGGGACTTTAGGGGCATACTTAAAGCAAGGGTGAGCTGCACCGGACCTTCGCACGCCGTCAGGGGCGTGCAAACACACCCGCGTACACATCGTTTTGTTCGGAGGCCCTCGGATGGATCCGCGCCTGCCTCATAGAAACAGACAGGAAAGCTGCTTTACATGGAGTGTGTGATTCTGACGTCGGGGCCTTTAATGACTGTTGAAGCCTGCTTAGCGCTTTGTTCAGGGCTGTACATTTTTAACCAGCGCCCCTCTGGCTATGGCCTGTCATGTCATCCGAGCCGCAGCCCCTTCTTTCTCTTTTTATTGTCTGCATATTTCATCAGCGAGCCTGTGATTTCCTCAAAGCTAATGTAACGAGGTGTATGTTTCCATAAGCCTGATGGGTTTGATAAGGCAATAGCAGTTTGATCTGTCAGTGGGAAAGCGAGAGGCAGGAGGGGAGGGCGCGGCGGCGGCAAACAGAGGTGCGCGAAGCGTTTGATTCTCAAACACGTTTCCTTTTTAGAGAAATTAATTTGTGATGCGATTCAAACTGCACCGGATTTCTTTCGCTGCCAGCTGCACGACCCCAAGCGGGGGCCCTAAAAGCACGAGCATGTCGATGTGTCGGAGGCGGTTACCATGGTTGTTGTTGTCGTAACCAAGGGGAGAAGGTATCCATCTGTCTCGTACTGAAACTCGTAGAAGTGAAAAGTTTGTTTTTGGCTCTGAGACTGAAGAACAAGCAGACTTTCATCAGTTTTAATCGCAGTTACGTGTATTTGCTCGTGATCCTTTTTTCCCCGACTAATTTGGTGCTTTAAGTATTTCCTGCATCACAAAGTGTCCACGTGTGAAACTGTATCACGCAGAGGAAACCAGCCAGAGACTGATCGTCTAACCTTTAATGTAACGTTACTGTGAGGCGCCATCAGACCGGCTTCGTTGACGTCGATATTAACGCCTGTTTTGTAACCGAAATTCATCTTTTTCGTCAGGACGATGAAGAGGAGGGGATCATGGTCTATCCAGGATCTCCAACCAGTACCAAGAGCCTGTCTCCAAGGAGACTGCAGAAGATGAGACGGGTATGACACACACACACACACACACACATCAGTAAATGAGTTAACTACATTTACACTGAGCTCACTTTTCACTTGACCAGAATGGATTCAGTGTTTTTCCTCTGAACTCTTTTCAGTCCACTCCCCCCCCCCCCACATCTCTCTGACTCCCCTCCCTCCCTCGTTCTCCCCCAGCTCTCTGTCTCTCTCGTAGCATCTCTCAGAAGTACAGTAGTTTGTCAGGGTGCCAAATGTAACGATAAGCATTTTTTCCTCTTTCAATGCGCTCGTGTTGTACATTCAGTGTTTTCCTCTGAACAGCACGGACCGTCGAATCAGCTCATCTGCTGGTCAGCGTTTCCTCTGAAGAATTTGCTTGTGCACCATAAGTGGTAGCACTTTTTTTTTGGTTCTTTGTTGTGTGCAGAGCGTGCACGGGGATGTGCAGAGCGTGCACGGGGTGTGCAGAGCGTGCACGGGGTGTGCAGAGCGTGCACGGGGTGTGCAGAGCGTGCACGGGGGCGTGCAGAGCGTGCACGCGCACAAAAACACACATTCATCAATAAATATGTGGAGAAAATACTCTGTAGTTTAACTATGAGACGCTGCAGCGCGGCGTAAATGAAAACGTGTAGATTTAGTATGGCGCCGTTGGAGTCGCACACATCTGTGCCAAACAAACGCACACAGCCTCGAGGACGCTGCTTCTACCTCGCGTCTGTGCTCGGCTGGTCCAGGCTGGAGCTTTTCCACCTCTCGTTGCTAAACGAATATATGGACTCCCAGTTCCCGGCTTTAAAACCGCACACACACACAAACACGCCTGCGTGCACATTCTGACATTTTGGTCACAGTCATGTAAGAGTGTGATTAGGAGAGGTTGTGCTGTCTCTAATTAGTGTTGTGTTTCCTGTGTGTGTGATGAGGCTGGAAAGTCTTAGCGCAGAGGAAGGTGTGACGGCCGGGGAGAGGAGAGGAACGGCAATTAGGGCTTTTCTAAAGGCCTCCTCGGACACCTCCCGCCCCCCAGCCGGCATGCGCGCGCACACCCACAAACATGCACGCACACACTTTTTTTATTCAGGATATACAGCCCCGCTCGTACCGCCGAGGCCCGCTCATTGCCACAGTAACGGGTCCCTGGAGACCGCTTGAGGAGGGACACGCAGGACACAGGACGGCGTGTCCCACGGCGCCGCTTTGTGTGTTTGTGTTCAGATGTAGTCCATCAGTTTCTCCTCCCGATGACGCGCCCGTTCTTTGCTCTCATAATATTGATTTTCTCTATTAGCTTATTAACCAATTCACACAAATCAAAAGCACGACTCGGTTTAATTGATGAAAAGTATATTAATTAATATTCATGCACATAAATGCTCGTCTGCAGGCCTCAATATTTTTATTGTGTTTTGAACAAATAGTTTTTTCTCTACGTCAGTGATTTCTATACTTTGAAGTGTTTAGTGCAGCACATTTACATTTGATCTGGAGACGAGCATCACCGTTGTTTCACTCGTCTCTTTTTTAAATTATTTTCTTCAGCTTTTTATGAAACGTTCGTGCTGTTCTGCCCACGAACGTCTTGACCAGGTGTTCCTCGCACAAGAAATTGATCTCAGTGGGACTAGCCCAGTTAAATAAAGGTTAAGTAAAGTGGAAAAGAAGCACCTTGATCCGCCTCCCTCGCTCGCGCCCGCACGTTTGGCCCGCGCTCGTCGTTAAAGGAGTTTTTTAATCTTTAGGGGTTTTTGTCGTGTCTCTAACCACACAGCAAACATTTGTCTCAACAGTGCAAAAAAATCCTTGTAAATATTTGTGCACTTTTAAGATCAATGAGGGTGAAACGATGATTAAAAATAGCTTTGAGTGCAAGGCGATAAAAATGAGACACCGTCATGAATGTGTGTTCATGCAGTCTTATCTTAAGTGTACTTATTAAACTGGCAAAGACTTTTGCTTTAAAAAAAAATCAAATGAAACATGAGCGTCTATTTTTAATTATTATGAGAGATTTTCTGCACTTTTTCCTTAATTTCTGCACTTAATTGACCAACAAGTGGAGTCAGTGCGTCGCTGAGCCAGGAGAGAATACACTGCTGTAACAATATTGTAACAATATTGTAACAATATTGTAACAATATTGTTACAATATTGTTACAATATTAGCAGCTAATTAGTTATTAAAGGATTTTGTGCTGCGTGCACTAAACCCATCAGCGACGCCTCCACCGCACGTTTAACCGAGTGACCGTCGGAGCCCCGTCCACCTGAAACGCGTCAGCTGCAGCGACGCTGCAAACGCCAACGTGGAAGAAAAATGTTGCTTTTTTTTAACAAATCTTTGTCTTCGCACACATCTCTGTGTCCTTGAAATGAAACGAACGATCCCGCAGAAGCTCTTTTAATTAATCATAGCGAAATAATCAGAGTTACCAAATCCTACTCTATTTGATCGGCCAACACGTGTAGCAGAGAGGAAGTGCTGCTGTCATACGCGTTCATATTTCAGCTGCTTCCGCCAGTGTGGGTGATTTGTAGTGTTTGGTGAGCGTGTTGATTAAGAATGTAGGAGGAATCCTCTCGTTTGACAGACACGAGGCTGAACGGGGCAACAAACAGCCATTGTTCTGGCTCCTGCATGGTTTCCTGTGAGCACCAGTGTTCAAGATTTAGCTTAGAGTGTGTGTGTGTGTGTGTGTGTGTGTGTGTGTGTGTGTGTGTGTGTGTGTGTGTGTGTGTGTGTGCTTCATGTGGCACTGTGCTCCAAACATCTGTGGATAGAAACTATGCCTGTACCTCATCCCTTTAGTATGTGCGGCTGTATCTGAGTGCTGTGCACAAACATGCATTTATCAGTTCGCCTCAGGTTGGAGGCAACTGAATGACAGCTGTTAGGCGTGCAGAGGAGAGCAGAGGTCGGGACGGCGTTATGGGCAATGACAGCCAGCAGGCTCGTGGCCGGGCTCAGCCCCCGGGCTGTGGACTCTTCACCTGGTGAGGCAGGAGAAATGCCAGCTCAGAGTTGAGGGGAAACAGGAAGCTAGCACAGATGTAGAACAGGAACAAAGTCTGCAGGATACTTGAGTGTGTGCGTGTGTGCGCGTGTGCGACGATGAAAGGCTATCATTGGTCTCTGAGATCAAACGTGTTTTTACTAATATGTGTTTTAAAGACGTTATTACCTTTATTCTGTGTAAATGAAGGACAGCACACAGACCTGTCTGGGTAAAGTGATCTGAAAGTGTCGCAGCTCAATAATCTAAATTTTAAATGTGAGGTTTGTTATACTCATCGTAAGATTAACGCTGTGCATTAGTAGCAGCAGTTTGTGTTAGCGTACAGTTGCTCTGTGCTTCCCTGGTGATCTGCATGCATGTGCAGTCTCCTCTCCACTTAGTTTCTGAGGTCTTCAGAGACCCGCCGGCTTCCTGGCTGAAACCAAAGTGCCATCTCCTGGAAGCTTCGCAGTACTGCATCGCACCCGCTGCAGGACACCTGGTGGTTTTTGTTTTTTTAACCTGAGGTGTTTGGTTCGACAGAATGAGCATAATGCACATTTCGTCGTCTTTTAAACGGCTCCTGGTTTGAGTGAAAAGGAAGCTTTCAGCAACAGCCAGTTGGACAGAGCAGCAGTGGATTGCTCCTCAAACGCCGCTTTTTTTCCTCCTCTCCCTTTTTCGAGTGAGCGGCTCTTAAACAGGCAGACACTTGGCCGTACTTCTGCAAAGGCTTTGCTTCTCCCCGAGGTTTGTTTGCATTTACTGGAATCTCTTTACATACACTGCCAAGCTGCGAGATTAGTGCCCGCTCTGAAACACCATATGAAATGTATAATGTTCAAGCAGCTATTAAAGCCCACTAGCGTTTGGCCCTGTCACAGAGACTTGTTCTGTATAACTGCTCATGCAGGGAAGGAAAGAGGAGGAGAAACTTTGTCCAAACGCAGCTTGTCAGGAGCACGGTGGCGACCTTTTCCCCGACTGAAGAAATGAATCTGAGTTTTTCTTCTTTACTTTGCTCGATGTAATCTTAGCTTGTTTATAGCCGCCATGTTTACAATTACAGATCAATCTGAGTAGTAATGCATTTAAAAAAGTCCATAAAATCCGCCGATCCTTGTTTTTAATTTAACAAACACCCGAGAGTTTTTTAAATAACCTGTTTTTATTATTTTCTCGTGGTGAGGAGGCAGGAACGGAGAGCCCGACAGACGGAAACGGTGACATCTGTCACCGACGGCCGAGCGATGGAGGGAAGGAAATGAAAGACGGGAGGCGTGGAGCGAGAATCGCTTTTTCATTTTCACCTTTCAGCTTCCCATTAGCCGACAGCGAGAAGCTAATGACGGAGCGGTACGATAATCTGCTGCTCGGTGCTCTCTGTCCCGTCAGGCCTGTGGAGATGTGGGACGGCGCTGTCGCAGCTCTAACAGCAGACTGTTTGCACTGGTTATCTCATCGAGCGTGTCTCTGTAGTTTATTTTATTGGCTGTTGTTCACATCGACGTGCAGCCGATCTAATTTCTGAGCTCAGATTGTAACCGCTGCTCTTGGTTGTGACAGCTCTGCAGAGCCGGTAACAAAGTAACGACCAAATGCACACTTTGATTTATGACAGCGGTTAAATGAACTCAGTATGCCGGCCGTTACAGAAACGAAGAAGAAGAAGAAGAAGTGATAAAGCGACCCCTGCTCTTTTATTGTAAAACGCCTCGTTGTTGTAAATAGTTTGGTCCTTCCTGTCGCTCTGAGGGTCACAGTGAAGAGAGCGAATGACAAATTGATAAAGCCGTGAAGTGACGTCCCATCTATTTACTGCTCCCTGCGCTACTTCCTGTTGTGCAGACAGAGCTGTAACCGAGATCAGAGGGCCGGCGTCGTGACCTGTGTCCGCTGGCTTTAATAAACACCTACACGCAGAGAGAGGTGCTGCGTTCATAAAGGATATATAACATGTGTAGTGTTTAAGAAAGTCTTTTTGCCGACGCTCCGCGAGTGTCTCACAGGTGCATCTCGCGCTCTGCTGGCGTGCTTTTCTGGCTGGCGTGCCGGCCTGGCCCCAGATTTACTGCCCTGACACAGGAATCCATTAAAAGCTGTTTAGGGATCCCAGGCCTGAGCCCCTCTGAAATCTCTTTCATTATAGCTCCAAGCTACCATAGAAGGGGAGCGGCTCGGCCAATCAGCAGTGCCACCACATGTGTTTGTGTTTAGCCCGATGGCTGAGAGGCTTAAGTGGCTACTGCACACATCTCCTCGGCTGACTTTTATGGAGAAAATGGCACTTTAACTCTTTGTGTTTCTTTTTTTTGTAATAGTGTGTGTGCATGTGTGTGTGCATGTGCGTGCATGTGTGTGTGTGCATGTGTGTGCATGTGTGTGCGTGCACAGGCCCTAAATGAGGCCAGCGCAGCCGCACGTTACATTCCGCCTGTCTGGCTGGCACCGCGTCAGCTAATCAAGACCGGCTTGCTCCACCGTTCCAATACTGACCCCCTCCAAACTGCCCCCGCCCCTCAAACACACACTCACACACCATTCCCATCATTCTTTGGGGCTTTGAGGAATCCTGCCTCACCTCTACATTTCCTTCCTTCCCGTTTCCACTCGTTTACCTTCCTCTCTCGCTCTTTGTTCTGGCGTTCGAGTCGCGGCGCACGATCACGATCATCCTTCCCGACACTCTGATCACTTTTAAGGCTGAACAAAATCTTTTTTTGGGTGACGGCCTTTGATAACGCAGCTTACATTAGTTTAAAGAGAAACATGCAGAGAGGCGGAGCCTAAAAGTGGCGTTAAAAAGCAGAGGAAACATGGCTGTAACTGCAGCCACGGGCGCTTAAAGACAACACAGATATTGTTAAAGCTAAATGAGCAAAATGTAAAGAGTGAATTAGAAAGCGTGAGGCGGCGTTGACATCAGTGAACATGAGCGCGGTGAGAGGAACATGTGCATCTTAGTGGAAGGCATGTTAATAAGTGGCCCGGGGCAGATTTGGGCTCCCACGGGGGGAGTCCTGCCCCTGCCCTGTAAAGCTCCTGTCTCTTCCCTAACCCGCCCATTAAACACGGTACACAGGTGGCTTATTAAACCACCGTGTCAGACGACCGCAGTGCGCTCAGATCATTCACCGCGCCGCAGCGTCAGATGCACTGGTGTTATTGGTGTAGCCGGCCGCGTCTTGACTCTGCGGCACCTTTTAGTTCACCTTTAATGCTGAGTTTGATGAAACACTGCAGGGGATCTTAAAGATTTTTATCCCCAGACCCAAATTTGACAAATTTAGTCTCCACCCTGAGGACGCCGGCTCGTTAAAACAGGCTATTAGTCCCGTCTTATGGGGACCCACCAGACACACTCATTTCTTCTTTCTGTCGAATCCCAAGTCGTACTTATGAAAAGCTGCACCTCAGCAGAACGCCGCACTCTGTCTGGACTCGTGTTTATCAGCAGTCTTGTATTATTTACTGAGAAGCTGAGACACCCCCCCCCCCCAAAAAACCCCTCGGGTCCATTTTTATTGTTTTATCTCGTTATTTTTTCTTTCTAACTACATCCTCCTGCCTTTTTATTCTCATTAACAGCATAACTTCAGCAAGTCTCCCATGAGCATGGGCCCTCGAGAGCTGGGCTACGGGCTTGATGATGAGGAGCTGGACAACGCGAGCAAGTGAGTCTCTGAAGCCATTTTCAGTTTTGGATCGATATGTCAACATATGACAACTTGGGGTGATGGATTCAAAAGTTGGTTATGAGCAGAAGTGCTTTTGTCCTCCTTTTTTCTTTTTCCCTCGTGGTGACACTGCCCCCTAGTGGACACACTGCTGATGTCATTTGTATGATGTTGAGCAGCATGTTGCATTTGACCCTCTCATGAAAACGTGGTTATCTTGTGAAAAATGATCTCTTGGACGCGCGTGCGCACAGATGAAGGGGTAATCGCTCTTTTTCCTCCAAACGCAGGGTCTCCTCAGAGGACAGCGGCGACGTCCCATCCTACAATGAGGACAGCGACGACTCGTACTCCCTCGATCTGGACATCGACTCCTCTCAGTCGGGCCAGATGAACCTTCTGGAAGAAATCCTGGATTCTCTGACGACCACGACGATGGACCAAGGAAGACTCAGCGCCGCCAAGAGTCTGGACTTCTTCTTGTCCGTGGATGATTTGGACTACAAAGCCCCGGTACGCAAGAAAATGTAGAGTAGGACGAGTCTCTTTTTACAGGAAGTAGAAATGCTTTTTATTTGCTAAGTTGTGAGTAAATCCAACGTATCTAAAGACCTCATTCTGACTTGAGGTCAAAGGTCATCATATGCATTAGTCAATAAAGAATAACAGCGAGGGCGAACATGTGGTGACTCTCCTGCCTCTTGTTTGCCAGACCAAGCCCACGGCCTGCAGCGAGTCCAGACCTGCAGATGAGAGCGGCTGCAGTGGAGGCGGCGATCAAGGCGGGTGGAACACGGGTCAGGATGACACTGTGGTCCACGGGAAACACCTCCCACCGTCCCCACGCAGGCAGCCCACCAAGAGCAGCCTGAAGATGTCAAAGAAATCCGCAGCAGTCCCCGCGGCGCCCGCTGCTAGCCCACCAGCCCAGAGCGCCGACGTCTCAGTGCCGAATCCTCATCATTCCTCGCCCGCCGACCCCGACCCGCTGCCTACAGCGTGGAAACCGGGAGATTGTTTCTCTTACTCGCCAACGCTGTCCCATCGAGTTGCACCTCTGCGGTCGTCCCCGACTCTCGCGCAAACCTACAGCTCCTCAGCATCTGCTTCCGACCCAAGCTGCTCTCCTGCACCGGAGGTGCGGGCGCGGACCATCTCGGACCCTCAAAGCGGCTCGGAGCCTCAGCAGGCCAAGAACCAGACGGCCTCGAGCTACGTGCTCAGGAGGAAGGTCATGTCCAAGGAGACGACGAGGCAGTACCAGCAGAAGGCCCTCCAGAGGCGGGAGAGCAAAGAGGGCATGGGGAGCCCGTCGAGGACCAGCCATTCAGCCGTGCAGGTCCCCTGGGAGAAGGAGATGTCCAAAGAGGGGCTCCTCGGGCTCGGCCTGTGTTTGGGTCAGGGGAAAGGCTCGGGGGCGGCGCAGGATCAAGGCCTCCTGGAGGAGATCGACTCCACGTGTTGCCTCGGCGCGGTCCTCCACACCAGCCTGCAGCTCTCGCAAGTTAACAACAGTCACCACCAGGTGCAGGGCAAAGCTGCAGACGACTCCTGAGTCGGTAAAACGCCACAGCTTTTACTCTTAAATCAGCAGCTATCTGCAACAAAACCATTCTTTTCCCCTTTTGTTTTAATCTGGACACTCGGCTCCGAGCTTACGTCCAAACAAAAAGCCACAGAGCGAGCAGCAGGAAGAGGACGTGGTGCGCCGCAGAGATCTCCCTCGATGATCCGTCTGCATATTTTAAACTCAAACTTGATTTATAGCGATTGGAAAAAAACAAACAACTAAACGCCGTCGGCTCTTTCCTCTGGAATCGGATGCAAGTGCAGCGTCTCATGAACTGTGATCCAAACCACAAACCACAGCCGAACTGTTACCATCCTCGTTTAACCTGCTTCACCAGTTCATGACTTGTTTAAAAAAGCAAACAAAAGTTACTTAAGCAGATTTTCAGTATTTCTTTCTAATGAATTAATAACGTTTTGTCGTCTAGTATTTTTCACATATTCACCCAGACGACGCACTAAACGCGTTGTCGATAAAGTCGCGGCCGACGGAGGAGTTTGGAAAAGCCTCCGGAGCGTGTCGGGAGTAAGAAGGGACGCCGCGTCGCTCCAGACATTTCACATGATGATTCCTACCAGGTACTAAAGTCTTTAGCAAAAAAGCAAGTCGGCGGGCCTTTCGACACTCGCCGTGCGCTGCGCGACATGTCAGCCTTACACGGACATGTGATTTATTTTTTAAACTCTGGTGTCTTAATCTGCAGATGCCACAGCAGGTACTTTGTAATCAGAATCACTGCGACGCTCAGATCTTCTGTCGACTTAATAGAATAATGAATGATACGTGATGTGCTTTAAGCTGCTGTCAGTCGCGTCCACAGTGACTCCAAACCTCCTCAGGACACTTTTCTCCCCAGTCAAAGGTCAAAGCCAGTATCCTGCTCCAGGCTTCTCTCCCCCATCACGACTCTCACTTTGACCTTAAAATTACGGCCAGTTGTTGGCGATTTCATGAGGTTTTATGCGGGTGAATAAAGGTGAACTTTCTAGGAGGTGCTCTATATTTTTACGATGAACAAATCCTCTGAAAAGACCAAAACGATCAGACTCCTGTGTTCAGTCTTTGGCTGCTTTTTGGTCTTTTCACAGGATTTGCTGACGTATCTTTCTTCGCCTTTCTCCCACGAGGGAATAACGGTCTGTGTGTGCGTCGGTCGGAGTCACGCTGCACTATAATGCAGCGGTTGATGATTGTACTGTAATGAAGCAATATAGTTCTCAGAGTAGCCACATGGATGTAATGTGCAGAGTCTGAAGTATTCCTGTAACAGACTCTCCTGTGGAGAGGAACGCCGCGTCCAGCCCTCCCATCATTCACTGCGTCGCCGCAAACCCAGAAAGGAGGAGCGCTTTTTCCCTTCTTTTCGGGAATATTACATTTATGGTTCGTTGTTCTTATGATTTATGCCAGACGCCAGTCGGTGTGGCAGTTTAATAGCAGCCATTTCTCCACTTTTTGAGTGCTGCTCTGCGTTAACGATTTGCTCATAAAATCACTGGCGTGCTTCTAAAAGCCCGAGAATCGGTTAGTGAATCCAAAACGGAGAAAAAAAGCTAAACGGACTCCAGAAGCGTTTGTGTGCTGCCCTTTATGCTCTGTAAACATTAAGAAAATACTTCTGTACTATGCAAACATGCCAAATACTAAAGTTTCTCTGAGAGTGATGCGATTTTACTTTAGTATAAAGTCACGATTGGACTGCTTTCTGCCCCCGAGCGAATAAACAAACGTTTAAAGAGGAAGCTGGTTTGTGCCTTACGCAGGTACGCTGTAGGAAGCTGGGCTGTGCGTGTTTCTGACCACCGCCCGGACCTGAGAAACTAACCTGACACCAACTTGTTTTCGCTCAGCTGGTTCCACTCAGTGTTTTTCGGGTTTCTTTGCTCGGTGGTCGCCGGGAATCTTCCCGCTCGTGTTTAAGAGACGATCTCTGGGTTACTTTATCCTTTGGTAAATGAGGTACTTTTCCTTTGGTTGTTAGCGGATTCCTTATGTTGTGTGTGTGCTCTTTTTTTTTTTTTAAATAAAAACTTGTGCTGAGCTTATTCTGTATTTAAAAAAGAACAATTCTCAGAGGAGTTGATTTCATAATGAAAAAGTTATTTTCAGCTGAATAGACGTATTTTTGCTGGCTTGAGTATATTTTACATGGATAATATATGATCGGTGTTGTATCGTGTAAAAAAATCTATCTAATATTTGAATGTTTTAGATTTTATTTTTGGAGGAAAAAAAGAGATATTTACAAATGTCCCATGTAGCCGTTCATATTCAGATGGACCTACTGACGCCTGCTCGTGCACAGTAAACACGTGGGCGTGGACGCGCTGCTTGTGCTTTCTGTTGCTTTCATTTCAGTATTTCGCGCCTCCGTCGTCATCAAACTGAGGCTACGTCCACACGTACACGGGTATTTTTGAAAACGGAGATTTGCCGTTTTCGTTTTAAAAAATAATCCCGTCCACACGTAAAGGCAGAAATGAAGGAAAACGCTGCTAGGAACATGCCAAAGCAGCAGGTGGCGCTATATTCCTAACCGTGCAGAAATGTTGGCCAATCAGAAGTCTAGAAGCCTCGGCGGGAAAAAGTAAACAAAGCTGGAGCATAGAAGCAGAACCGAGTCGTATGTGTGGAGGGACAGTAACTGTGTGTGTATATGTAAGCATTTAAACACTGCAGAGACAATTAACAGTAACAGTATTGTAGAAATTCATTTCACCGAAACAACGTGGCGCACACTGTGACGTCAGAAAATGCGCACACCTTTGACGCTGCGTTTTCTCTGTTTTTCTGTCCACACTAAATGCAAAAACGGAGTTTTAGAAAATATCCACCCTGGCCAGAATTTTTAAAAAATCTCCGTTTTCAGTGACCAAAAACGCCGTTTACGTGTGGACGGAAGGTGCAAACATAGAAAAATCTGCGTTTTCAAAAATACCCGGGTACGTGTGGACGTAGCCTGAGAATGGTGGACGTCAACATCCGGTTTCGTATGTTACGCTTACGTCGCGTGTTGGAGTGAAATGTAACGTTTCATGTAAAATGTAAAAAACAAAACTAGCTACTGTAAATCTGACGTCACAGGGTTGAGAGGGGGAATATCTGAGTGTCCAGCTGCTGAAGATCATTTGAGAAGCTTTACACTAAAATAAAACCCCGAGCGTGTCTGACTCTGTAAGCGGGACTCTGATTGTCCTGAAAGCGTGTATTTGCAGTGAGTGGGAGGTGGTGGATTATGTAGCATCTTTTACTGAGTGGGTTCATGCACAGGTTCTTCTTTACAAAGATGACGATGTCACAACTTTTACACTGAATGTTACAGTCGGCAATTAAAAAAAAAAAATCCCCCTCCCCCTGTCTGGGAATCGTACTGACGATCAGCTTGTCGATGATGCATTTATTGATTTTCTTGATACTGTGCACACTTGCATGTTCCCGCTGCAGAGGAAACAACTGTCTTAAATAACTGAGGTCAGTCTGATGTGCTATTGATGAGTAACCTGCACACCATGTATGCACTGTGAACTGAAATAAACGATACTGTTTGATGCTTCTGCATCTCCCGACTCCTGACGCTTTGTGCTCACGTGGACAGAATCAGTATTTGATGGTGGATTACAAACCACACGGGGACTTCCTGTGGTGTGGATCCGTTTTAATCATTTCATTGGGTGATGATCTCAATAAACAAGGCTAAAGCTCTAAATAACAACCTCAGAGTTTAGTTTGTATGATGTCACTCTTCTCAAATGTTTGCGAGGGGCAGCCAATCAGAAAAACAAACGTCACTTAAAGGGGGAGGAGCAAGAATAGTTTAAGAAACCCAGGAATCATTCAGAGGATGGAAGTACAGACGTGGAAATGAGCGGAATAGTTCTCCTTCACAATAAAGTGTAAGACGTGAATGACAACAAACTCAGTTTAATAAACATTTTGATCGAACTCAAAATTTGAAAATGGAAAAATCACAGTAATAAAAATAATCATTACAGTATGTACAACTTCAATGGCTGCCTGGACAAATAAAATGCTACTAATCCTAAAACATGAATCTGGGACTAAAGAGCTGCCACTGAAAAATGAACTTGGCACCAAAGTGGATTCATCAGAAACGCACAAACAGTTTATAATCGTCCTGTTGGGAACGAATCCCACGAAGCTTTTAAAGCTTCCGCCTCTACACCGCAGAGGTGCCCAGTGTACAGACATCGTGGCCTATTCTAAAATACTTGATCCAAACATAACCAGCCCGTCCTTAGACACACTCGCGGTGCTTTCATGATCGATGTGTTACTGAGAGGCGGAGCAGTATGTTTGAGTCATTCATTCACAGAAAAAGCAGAACAGTAGCAGGTTTATCTGGACTTGTTTCCAAATGAGGCTTGAAGACGATGCGTTCATGTGCCCTAAATTCCAGCGCGTTTTTTTCCTTTCAGCGTTCGCTGCTCCATCAATCCTACATATATGGATCAGACACAGAGATGTGACACACGCAGATGGGTATGCTTGTGTGGAACCAGGTGCAAAGCGTCACAAAGATGGATGAAGGTGCATATGCAAATAAAGACAGGCGGCGGTGATTTAACGTGGAGCCTCCGCGTCTCCACCGAGACTTCCTGTTCAAACTGCACCACTTATTTGTCATTGCTACCTGGACCACATTCTGCACCTCAAATCAGTCTCTCCATGGGTGGCGGCTGCGTGATGCTCCACATCTCCACCCGCGACCCTTCCTTCTCCTGCCGGCTGGGACTGTAGGTGCCGTGGGTGGCGCGGCGATTTAGGGCTACTACCGCACCCACAGAGGTCAGGACGATGGCCAGCAACAGGACGACGGACCCCAGACTGATAGACAGCAAGAGGTCAGAGGTCAAACCCTCCGAGGTCAGCTGAGGAGAAGAAAGACAGGGACGAGTCAGGGAGAGAGAGAGAAAAACGGCTCGTGCCAATGTTTTTGAGAACACATGCTTTATTCCCCCGCCTCCCTTTCTCACACACTCCCTTCCTCTCCTGACTCCTTTACGCTACACCAGGCGCTCCAAGTGTGCTGCCAACGTGTTGATGGATGTGTTTCCCAGCTCAGCAGGTGGGTTGCGACCACCAGGAGCCTCGAGTTGCCGCGGACTCAAACCTCCCTCCGTCTGCCGCCTCTCTCGCAGTTTGGCTGGCGCGAGCGTCAGCCCCAGCATCGCCACCGCGATTGCCAAGCCAACCAGATACGGTGCCAGCACGGCGGTCACCGGCGAGCTGTGTGGAGCACGCTCCGTCTGTGAAGGATCACACACACACAGGCGCAATCTTTGCCGAGGATCCCATCAGCACACACACGCGCCCAAAATAACTCGAGCAAACATACGCACACGGCTCCTTCAAAGCTGCACTGAAAGCTGCAGAGTCTGAGTTGTATGTGTGGACTTTGATGACTTGCTAATATTCTTATCTAACTCAGCCTCGCACACATGCAGAATGCAGCATCCTGCACGCAAACGCACAGAAGTCAGACCCCGACGACTCAGGATGTGCTACAGCTTTCCAGCAGGGGGAAGCTGAGCAGCAGATGCCCTTAAACCTACATCAGCTGTGCTGGTTGGTGTGATAGTTGTGGTTCTCTGAGCGCCTGCTACAACAGCACAACAGCTGTAAGTCTCACTCGGTAACACTTGCTGACAGCATCTTCATAACGACACACGGGGCTGCGAAAAATTATCTCAGAAGTCAGCAAAGTTTACAGCGAGCAATCAACATGGAAACATAATTCTAATAAAAACACAACCATCCGTATCCCGAGGCAAAAAATAACTTCTGCGCTCACGCTTGATGCTGTAGACATTAGAGTTTCTTCCCCCCTCGCTACAGGTTCTTTGTTGACTCCTGGAAAGTGCTTACCTGTCACTGCAGCACACTCGCCTGTCAGAGCGAGTGTGACACGAGCGAGCTGGAGCAGCCTGCAGCCAGGACCCGCCATCAGTCACCGACTGCCACACACAGACCCAGAGATGTCTAACTAACCAGTCTCTAAGGTACGTGTCGAGGCCACCCTGAAGCCTCTGCAGAGCGGCTCCGCACACAGAGACGGCGGCAGCAGTGCTTCCCTGCTGTCAGCACTATCAGCCTGCTGTGTGTGTGTGGCTGCCAGATAAGCTGCCCTCATAGGTTTCTGTGAAGAAGACCCAACTTGTGTGAATGCCACCAGCTCTCTGCTGAAAGTGCACTTCAGCGCCAGATGCTGCTTTTTTGCTGGCAAAGCACATTTCTTCCTCTGTGCTTATCTCGCGCTCCAAGGATGGCCACATCAGTGCCGACGCTGAAAAACTGCCTCCCATTTCCTCCCCCGAAACTACCTGCGCTTGCAGAAGACACACACACACGTGCACGCAGACTTGTAAAAATACAAGATGGAAGAGAGCAGGTGTGCGGAGAGGCCACTGCATGCACAGAAGTATGTGAGGATTACACTGGTAATCTTCAGGACACTGAGCACAAACAATCATCAGTTTCTCTGCAGCAGCGACAGGCTGGAGGAGTCGCAGATGCACGTGTGACCAGATCCCAGCACCATCTGACATGTTCCAACGTACAGATATAATAAACTATCCATTAGGGCTGCCACAAACGATTATTTTGATAGTCGACTAGTCACCGATTATTTTTGCGATTAGTCGACTAATCAGATCATCATCCATTGGACGTAAAACGTACAGCTTATTGTACCAGCAGCATCTCCTCTATATAACTATCATTAGCTTACAGCTTTAAGTGTTTAAGGTATGTGCTAACTAAACATAAAGACAAGATGATAGTTTATTAAATTTTAATGAAATTTGCAGATTGTTTCGGTGAAGTTTAATAAACTCCTTGCTATCTAAAATATAACAGGACACCGGAGTAAATTCTCGAGTTCTCACACTTCTGATAATCAGCTGTCTGCTTGACTTTATTCAGCTGTGTAAAAACTAACTTTAATCTCAGCCAAACCGATTTACTCAGGAACAAATAAAATGCTAAAAAAAAAAAAGCCAAACAATAACATTTTAAGTTATCTAAGTGACTTATATATCATGTTTAACCTGAGTAGCGAAAGATGGCGGTGGGTTTGAAAACGATTTGGAGTCCGGTGTTCTCAGCGGCTCTAGTTAGCCTAGCCCCCGGCTAGCTATCGAGCTAGTGGGTAACAGACGTCTCGGAAAACTTCGGACCTCTTTTAAAAATATGTTGTGTCTTGATAAACTGAGCAGATATTTGAGGTTTACACAGCTACATTCTCGCCTGAAAATATGTTAAACGTTTATTTTGTGACCCAGAAAGAATAATAAGAGTAATATTAAAACTAACTAGCTGCCGCCATTGTTGCAAACTGAGCTGGGCTGCGCTATGAATTCTGGGACACAGCTGCTTCTTCTTCTTCTTCGGGGTTTAACGGCAGCTGGCATCCTTGTACATGCAGTGCTGCCATCTTCTGTTTCAGTCCGTTATTACACTCTTAAATCCTACTACTTATTCCTGCGTCTTTTGGGATCTTACAAAGCTTCAAACGAGGCGTCGACTATTAAATCAGTCGTCGACGATTTTGATAGTCGACGTAATCGTGACTAGTCGACTAATCGTGGCAGCCCTACTATCCATATGACCTAATTATCATTTAGTCCCATTATATTTATATTTCCAACCCTCTTGTTAAGAAATTATAACAAGTATAAAAGGAAAGCTTTGTTCTCATGGTGATGGTCTTTATCACCATTATCTGCTCTGTCTGGTAATAGTTTTTAGCTTTCAGTGTATCCATAGATTTACCTTTTTATAGCTGTAAATGACTATTTTAGCTATTTTTATGCAGTTAT
This sequence comes from Neolamprologus brichardi, assembly GCF_056152115.1. Classification (NCBI taxonomy): domain Eukaryota; kingdom Metazoa; phylum Chordata; class Actinopteri; order Cichliformes; family Cichlidae; genus Neolamprologus; species Neolamprologus brichardi. The sequence goes on along the minus strand of NC_142120.1, from coordinate 1,332,655 downwards.
TTCACCTTATTTGCCTCATGTTTGAAATGTAAAAATAATTTTAGCAGAAATAGATGTAAATTTCTCAGTATATAGCGCCGCTTAATTTCCTTTGTGGTAGTTTTCCATTATATTCATCTATATCTGCAAAGACTTGACTTTCCCTGGTAAGTACGGCATTAAACATTCATTTAACTATAATTTAAAGCCTTCATACACATCGGTCAGTCATTCAGTCCAAACACAGAGCGTTGTGTCAGGATGGGGAAATCTGAGGTTCGAGTGCAGCAGCAGTGCCTCTGTTACTGATGACTAATGAGAAAGCAAAACTTCCAAACAGCGGTTTTAAGACTAGATGTGAAAACCTGGGAGCCTGTCCTTCATGCACAGATACGTAAAAACGCTGTAGCTGTGTTTGTGTGTTTGTGTGCACTTGTGGCTATTCTGGGATAAACTCACTCGGCATCTTGTTAAATGAGATTAAGAGTCGGTTTGGTGTGGCAGCAACCAGCTGACCTCAGTGTGTCCACTCCTTCAAACGCAAACACACACTTAGGAAATCACTGAGTTTGACCTTCAGCTGTAATTTCTCCTAATATGGATTTTTGAAGGGAAACAGACAAAATGTGCGATTATGTGAAGAAAAAGTTAGTCGAGAGAAACAAAGAGAGGACAGACAAGTACAAAACAATCAAGGCTGAAAGGTTTTTATTTGACAAGAACAAACAGACGACAGGCAGACGGGACACAACGATGGATTATGATGGAGGAAACAGACAAACGAGAAGTTACATGGATCATGCAGCATGATGTCAGCACAACAAGACTGAAAGACAAACAATAAACACACCAAAGTCTACAGTGAGAGAGAGAGACATACAAAACGCAATGAAACGGTGACCACAGCAGCGGTAAATGTTGATAGGAAGCGTTGCAGCGGGGCCACGAGAGAATTTAGGCTTAAAATATCTGCGGCTCAGACAGCAAAGTGTTTTAGAGACGAAAAACTCCTTCTTTGGTACAAAACAGCACACAGTAGTCAGTCAGTCAGTCGGCGCCGTGCTCTGAACGCACATCAAGAACAAAGCGAGACATCTTGTTGTCTTCTAGCCCCTCTAGGTGCCTTTGTAACTACAACACTGTTTTTCATAGTTCACAAATGGATCCGTACGGAGCTCCCAGAATCCAGCTCAGACGAGACTGACAGGGTAGCTTCACGGAGGAGCAGTATAAATAACTCAGGTATCCGTAATGTTCCTCACCGAGGAGTGCTTCCCTACACGAAACAATAACCCTCACATTCATCTGCTTTTTCTCTGCACTGTCGGTCTGGACTATGTCCTGGACACGGTGAGGGTGACAGGTGATGGATTGTGATTGGTTACGACCTTTAGGTGCTCGTCTGTGATACTGTTTCTTATCATCTACTGCAACATGTACGTTTAATAATATGCATATATGCAGGTACATAACTATATTTAATAAGGTGCCGCTTATTTAATAGTGTAATTTTAAGGCACAAGTCGTTCTGTGGAGTGTTTTGGATTATAGCCCGATCAATCAATCCATTTGAAAGCAGCCTGGCGCACGTGCGCGCACAGACTCAGTCGTTTCCTCCCCAGTCCACCTCCGGCTCGTCGTCCAGCCTGAGGATCAGGTAGGAGAGCAGCTGGAAGAGGTTCTGCCACAAGAGCAAAGCCACGTAAAAGTAAATGTCGCTTACGTCCGTCTGGCACACGTCTCCGGCGTAGCTCATGTCGCACACGCAGATAAACTTGTTGATGAGGTTGCGACAATAGCCTCCGTTCAGACACGGGTTGGACTTGCACTCGTCGACCTCCTGCTCGCACCTGAAACCACAGCATCACAGAAGAACTCAGACCACAGCCACACTTCAATGAAATGCAGATCCACAACTTCTATTAACGTTCTACTGTTCTTAAACCTGCTGTAATATTGGATAGTTCCCAAATATTCCCAGCATTGCATTAGGGGAAAAGAGGTAAGAGAATCTGCACCATTTATTTATCCTCTTTGGGTGGAGGAGCATGACATGAGACGCTACACGGATCAAAGAAACTGCACAGGAGCTGCTCGGCCATGGAAGCCCGAGCCGGAAGCGCCCAAGCCGGAAGCGCCCGAGCCGGAAGCCTCTTGCACCAGATTTTGTGCCGATGTTAATGCCAGAGGAGGTTTGGAAGCGTTGGAGACTTTTACGCACAAAAGCTTCAGCGCTCTGCGACTTTACGTCGTTTGCCGCTTCATAGACGAGTTGCTGTAACTTGCAGTCATTCCACAGTCTGACACGGTGACAACATGCATTTGTCTTGTTTCCTACCGGTGCCCGATGAAGCCTGGTGGACAGTCGCAGGAGAGCTCGCGGTCGGTGCAGTTGCCTCCATTGAAGCAGGTGTAATTCCTGGTGTCATCGCCGCACACAGAAACAGGAAGCTTTGGCCTTCTGTGGGAAAAGTTTAAAGCACAACTTTGTCAGTCTGTAGCTCGCATTGAAACGTTCAGCAGATTTGTGTCGCCGGCTTTATGTTTGCCGGAAGCAGAAGAGATGGCCGAGCGGGAGGTGCATTATTCAGCCTCCTGCTGGTCCCCACTGGGGAGACAAAGAGACTTAAGAAGCGACCAGGATAATAAGATTATGGCCCTCTGGCAACGAGTCACCAGCAGGACGTCAAATCACACGTGCAGGAATGAAAAAGCCGACTTCTTTCTCTTTGGCCTCTGTAACCTTCTGTTTGCCTCGAGCAACAACAGCTCTGCCGGCAACTTGAAGCTCATCCCTCAACGGTTACAAAACACACTCTCACTTGAACAATTTGATCATTTTAAACTACAGCTGTCACTCATTTGAAAAAGTGGTTGGCTCACTTTTAAAAGTGCTAATATTTGCCTTTGCTTTGCATTTTGTTCCACACAAAATAAAAAAGCGAGGGAAGGCTTCACAGCTGACATTTGAGAGACAAATATCTAACAGGAAACAAACACCTGGGAACACGTGAAAAATAAAATAATAATAGTAAAAAAAAAGCCACCAAAAAACAACAACTCACACATTTTTGACAACAATGTACCACGGAATCTCTTCAACGCGTTCGCTGCAGAGGAAACAGAGAGAAGATGGTGAGGGGAGGAAGAAAGAGGCGCAAACAAACGAGACAAACAAAAGGAAGTCGTTTTCACACACAAACTTGAAAGCAGCCTGGATGTTCCCAGTAAAGGGAGATAGCTTGACTGGTGTGGCTTGCTTAGCGAGACACTTGCAAAGGTGTGCGAGAAACAAAAAAACGGAGGCAAAATGCAAGAGGCTGTGTGTTTACAGGATAAATGCTCGGAGGCGTTCCCCCCGCTGGGTCTCAGAGGCGAACGCGAGATGACAGAGGGGGAAAGAAACTGGCGCTGAACCAGAGAGCCTTGTGTAGTGAGCAGACTGGGGCCTTTTTCTGGCTGACACTAGAATAGAAATGCAGCTTCTGAGGCGCTCACCGCAGGCGTGGTTGAAATGCTGAACACAGGCAGAGATGTGGAGACATTTTGCAGTGAAGATTGTGTTTGTGTTGTGCTGCAGTCCCCTGTTGGTGCAATTTTGTAGCATTTATTTGTGCATTTTGTGTTTCTAACACAGCTTTCACTGCACTTCACAGTCATCTTTGAAGAGTGAAATATTAATAAGGGGATTTCATCTGCATGTTGCATCCTCGCCCACTAACGTTTTGTTTCACTCTGTCTGCGTCGCTGCTTTACTCACCTTAGCAAACAGCTACACTTACCTGCAGAGAGGTCCGGTGTAGTTCTCCGCACAGAGGCAGGCGTACCTGTCGGGCCCGTGCAGACAGGTGCCCCCGTGGGCGCACAGGTGGTTATTGCACATGTCAGCCTCTTCCTCGCAGTTGGCGCCCGTGTAGCCAAGCTCACAGGTGCACTCGTAGCTCCACCCGGCGACGCTGCAGTTGCCGTGAACGCAGGGATTCGAAGCGCAGGTGTCCAGGAAGAAGTCGCAGTGTCTCCCGGCCCAGCCCTCGGGGCAGCTGCAGTTGTACGCGTTGAAGAGGTCCTGGCACTCCCCGCCATTCAGACAAGGGTTCGGATAACACACAGAGGCCCCGCCGCAGCCGACGAGCGGCGCTTGCGGCGATGTCTGGACGAACTGCTCCTCCTGCATGCGCGGGAGGTTCACGCCAGAGGAGCCAAAGTAAGAAAGGGCGATCCCACCCAGCTCCACGGTGCCCAGACAACCGGCAAGGGACCAGCCGGTGTCGGGGGCCAGTCCCCCCAAGAAGATGTCCACCCCCTCTCTGAGGAAGTCCAGGTTGCCTCCTCGGCTGGTGGAAGTGCTGGCTTCTTCGACGTCTTCATCGAGCACCAAAGTCCACCGAGAGGTTTGCGCCCACGGAGCCGCCATGAGGAAGTGGACACTGTGCCATTCGCCGTCGCTGACACTGCTCCTGCTGCTCAGGCTGACCGTAGATACGCCCTCCTCTTCGTAGGTGCTCTGAAGCTCCACGAAGAGGAAACCATCTTGGATGGAGACGGTGATGAAAGCGGAGCCCTCCTCGGCATGTAGGATCGCTGCATTACGCTTCCGTGTGCGCAGGTTTAGGGAGAGGCTCGTCAGGTTGCGGGATATGCGGCCGTTCCCCCGGTAGGTCAGCACGGTGCTGTCGTTCAGGAAAGTTGCATTGGAGTAACCTAAGAGACGAGGACACAATACCTGCCGTGAATATTTGCACAATGTTCACTTTGTCATAAATGTTTTTGTTGTGTTTTAGTTGGCATGTCATTTACCGAGCACTGAATCAAAACAGTAAACCTGTCAGTGTGGGGCGGGGGGACTGATCCAGCGCTACACTGTATCAGCGTGACAATATTATATAAAAATAACGGTTTTTATTCGATACACTTAAATCTAAAATCCTGAGATAATCACAAACACTTTTTATTCCAAGATGTTTGAACGACTCTGCTGGTTGTTTTTCCACAGACCAGCAGGTTGCTGAGTGTCTTTAAACACAGCTACTGATGTGGGATTTTCACCAGTGTATCAGTTAATCGCTGCATTATGAGAAACAGACTGCATGTAATGGCCAACCACACCCCGTTCAATCACAGACTGATGACAGACTGACTCCACCTCAGTGCTCGACAATCTCAGTGAAGCTTATCTGATTGGATAAAACAATAAGACAAAGTTTGTGGATATAATTTGATGTTGAAAAAAGGTGATAAATTGCAAAATGTTAAAAACTGTAAGTGAACTGCGAGAATATCATATTGTGGGGTGTCGGATGACCAGAGATGGGTAACGCGTTACTGTAATCTGATTACTTTTTTCAAGTAACGAGTAAAGGGATTACTATTGCAAAAACGGTAATTAGATTACTGTTACTTTCCCGTAGGAACGCTGCGTTACTGCGTTACTAAAACCGTGATTTTTTTGCAGAATGTCTCATGACAGTGACGTAAGCGAGTGCGACGTTCGTGACAACAGCTGTGTGCAGATCAACAATGGATCATATATCGAGTGCAGAGAGAGTATGAGCGTGCAGCGTTTAAAGCGTGGAAGTACTGACCTTACTTTGAGTTTGATTCCATAAAAAGTGACAAAAACATTAGTGTCCGTTGTGCGTGGGAAGAAAACTTCTTTTTACAGCGAAAAAACCCCTAAACTTCCAAACAAGCTCCGAGTAGCTACGACGTAATGGGAAACTCACAGAGAAACTCGCGGATTCTTCCACTGACCGCTGCACACCTGCACCAGGGTAACCCTCCGCCTACCCCACTCCTGCTTTACAGGTGAAAATAGAGCAACAGGACCGCTAGTCTTTGACTTTATTTATTTTCTGCTGTGTTTTACTTGCATCTATTTGAAAGACTGAGTGTAAACACAAAAATATATATTTTATGTGCTGGAATGTGCAGAAAATAGGTTTAAATGTTAAACTAATTTCTTCCAGTCAGAGAATGTTGCAGATAATTAAATTTTTGCTTGATGCATAAAGTTAAAAGATTAAAACTAATAAAACAAGTTTTAAAAAGAGACTTTTCCATTTGATTACATTTTGTATGATGATTATGCAGAAAAAGTAGAATTGGGCTGAAAGATCTATCACTTTATCACCTATTCAGGTTGTAAATCGTGTTTTTAAAAAGTAACTAAGTAATTAATTACTTTTGAAAATAAGTAATCAGTAAAGTAACGGGATTATTTTTTGGGGGGAAGTAATCAGTAATTAGTTACTGATTACTTTTTTCAAGTAACTTGACCAACACTGCTGATGACTCCCACCTTTAGTCGGCAGTATTACAGTACGACAGCTACCTGTCTGATAACAGTAAAAACTATTAACTGTAAATACAAGCAGTAAATATCTGCATCTCTGTAATAATGGAGACACACAGCAAATCATCACTAATTCCAAAAAGAGGATAAGCTGGCATCAGACAGATCCTACTTTACGGATCACATAGGGAATACTGTGTGGGCAGATTAACGCCGGTATATAACAGCGCTGAGTCACTTGGTTACATAGTAGCCAATTAAGACCATAAAGGCTAATTAAACAAACAAGGTCAAAGATTCGGTAACGTACATTCACTGGGCTCTTACGTAGCAGAGAAACACTTTTTATACTGGATCCCGCTTATGCAAAAGGAAATCATTCAGAGCTCATCGTTCAGTCTGTTTATGACTCTCGACCTTCGCTTTGCCTTTGAAGGCAGTTGGACTTGACTTTAACACAGCTCTGCTTTTGTAACTGACGAATCCTCGAAGGTCACTCACATTCATAGCCGTGGTTCAGCATCCTGCACTCTGCGTCTGTGGGGCATGGCGACAGCTCGCACCACTTCACCTCTTCACAGCGCCGCCCTGATGTGTTGGGGGGGCAGGTACAGGTGAAGTCGTCCCACTTGGAGTAGCACATCCCCCCGTTGAGACATGGATTCCTCTGACAAAGAGATACGATTTCAGAATTACAATATAGATTTAATATCTGTGTAATGTCCACACTACACCAACACTGTGTGCAGGTTCACTCACACTGCAGATGTTGTCTCCAGAACACCCCACAGTTACGTTCTCCATGACCTCAAGAGGATAAGATCTCACTGTAGCGTCCAGCCCAAAGAACTGCAGCCTCCTGTCGCTGATCCTCAGGTCCTGAACGCAGCCTTTGAAATATCCACCGAACGCCGCGGTCTCCTTCGCCTCCAGCAGACCTCCCACATACACCGTGTCACCTGCTTGGACACTGACCGGCGTCACCTCCACACGCCCCTGTTCCCGAGCCCCCACATACAGCACGATAAGACCATCCGCCGCCACCTCTACGCTCACAAAGTGGGCTTCCCCATCATCAATCGCATCCGCTGACTTCAGCCTTTCGTATTTATCGAGCTGAACTGAGACCTCGCCACCTTCCAACCACACGTGCAGGTAAGCGTCGCTGCTGTTGGCAAGCACCAAGAGGAGCCCGCCGCTCCTCCGCGTGCGCAGGAAGAAGGAGATGGAGAAGTTGTCGACCAGGTCGTCAGTGACGGTGAACGCTGCAAAACTGTAAGCGTCCTCGTTCCCGAAGCGGGCGGTCACATGTTCTGCAGAAAGCAACAAAGGGGTGAACATCAAGCAGCTGGATGAATGTCGGTACATAAAAAGACCTCTAGAGCTTTTCAGCTCGTCAGCACTGGGAAAGAAGGAGTCTGTGCAAGTTCTGATTTCTCCATCTGTCTTCTGAAATCTGAAGTATCGAACAGCTGAGGGTTTTTTCCACAAAAGGACATTCTTATTGGTCAATGCTAAGCTGAGTCTATCAGGTGGAAGTTTAGGCCTGTCAGCACTTTCCACCCTAATCTAAAACACTTGTACATGTTAGCAGGTTTGAGCAGATGTTTGGTTGATGTGCAAGTAAATGTTGGTCTAAATCCGCCCATCAGTAATCTTCTTTAAAAGACTCAACAGTCTTTGAAGCAGCCATGGTGGGAAAACTGATGAAAACTGTTCAAACCTGTAACATATTTATTGTTCAGGTTATGATGTATCGATCGCAGCCATTGGTTTACTGAGCACTCGCTATTTTACAGTCTGGCATTTCCTTGCACGTCAGTCCCAAAATAGATTGCCTTAATCTAGTTCTTCACATAAGAGGATCTTCCCCTTAGCGTGACTTTTGACAGACTTCATCTCCGACCTCATCCTGACTCACCCAAGCAGCTAAAGGTGCTTTTAGTGCGCCACTTTTGCAATTTGATAAGCGAGACCTTGAGTTCTTTCCTGCATGCCCAACCCTGTGTCTTACGGTTGCAAACTTACCCTCCTCGCAGTCGTGCCCCTCATAAGGCCTGGCACACCGGCACTCGTAGCTCTGCCACATGTTTACGCACTCTCCTTTGTTTTGGCACGGCACATCCAGGCAGCGGTCCCTGTAGCTGCAGCCCGGGGACACGTTGACAGCTGAGTCGCTCAGCCACTGCTCGGGGATGACGAGCTGCCAGTCCACAAACACGTCCCGCATGCATCCGATGAATGGAGTAAACGCATCGTACTCGCTGAGGCCGCTCGAGTCTCGAGGCATTCCTCCAATAAAAGTGCTCTGAGGGGATGAAACAAACCCCACCAGCCAGCTTAGGACTGCGGCCGCTCTGTGGCACGACTGGCTCGCACACCCCACAGCGTCATCTAGTAGTTTAAGGCTTAGCACCCAGTTTCCAAGCACAGCCTCTACAGAATACCACTTTCCATCTGTGACGTTGTGCGGAAGCTCGAGAACCTGGCTCGGGCTTTCCGCCCCAGCAGAGGCCTCCCTCCTCAGCGTGAGACGCAGCTGCCCCCCCTCCAGCTCCAGGCTCAGCTGCAGACCGCTTGTGATGGTGTGAAACAACAGAGCTCTAGGCAGAAAAGTCTTGAAGCTGAGAGTGATGTTGCAAGTCACTTCAGTATCCACCAGGGGGCTCTCCAGCAGCAGGTAACCTTTGCGCTGGAAGGTAAAAGCTGTAGGGGTCATACAGAGAGGCCCGGCGTACCCAGGTGAGCAGGAACAGGTGTATCCATGAGTCCCGTCCAACAGGAAAGGAGAGCAGGAGCCTTGGTTCTGGCATTCATGGCCTTCACAACCCACTAACTTCACATCGCAGTTAACACCTCCGTAGAGGATGCCATCACGACTGGGCTTGAGGCAGCGGCAGGTGTAGCCCCCAATGTGACCCTCGCATCTGCCCCCATTCTGGCACGGACTGGGCTCGCACTGGTTTATCACCTCCTGGCAGAGGGAGCCTGTAAAAGAGGCGCACAGCACAAACACGTACACACAATTAAACACTGTTACTACAGCTGTTATATAACAACAAACATGTTTCCAGGTATAAATGAGGTTCTGGATTATTATTCCCACTACACTTGTCTCCCTGTTTACCACTCGTGGTACCAGGTAAACTATCTTCTGCAGTCAAGGGATCCCACCTGACCCTCAGCTGTTAAACATCAACACACCTGCTTTGTTTTTTGCCCTCTAGGCCACCCTGACACCACAGCAGTTTCCTCTCTTTACGTTTGTATCTACAGCTCTACGCACATGCTGGAGGTGGTGAAATTTGCTGCTTCGGTCAAATTCAATCAGTCAATAAGCAAAGATGACAGACATGTGTAACTCAATGTGTATTATGTAATACTAAAGCTACTGGTACAAGTACCGCTGTTACCTGTTCCAAGCAACCAAATCCCCCAAATCCATGGCGCAGGTGTCCACATCATGCTGTCAGGTTTCCCCCCAGAAAAGCCTCAAAGTTGTCTAACAGCATCATGTTATGTGGCGTGTGTGTGTTTACGGGTCGTCACGGTGGACGCCTGATCCTTGTCTGCTTCTCTAAAGCATGAAGGGCTGAATAGCTCCAGTCAGGAGACCAGAAAAGCCACATCCCCAGGGATTAAGCTAATGCTATTTGGCCACCTCACTGAGTCAGTGCCCCTGCAACTTGCAGAGTCCATTTCTAGAACACAGTCTCAGCAGGCATCAGCTCACACTTTGTACCTCCGCCCCCGGATCAAGCAGTCTTGTGCAAGCAGAATTTGAAGCTTTTCCAACAGAAAGAAAACTTTTGATGAAACATGCCCGCTGCTGTGTTTCCCTCAGAAACCAACACTTACTTTATATTATGTTACGGCTTAAGTAACATACGGTCAGTTGTACCTACTCACCAAATATTCTACATTTATTTTAGATTTAGTTAGTGTGACAAAGTGTGTTTGTGTGTGTTTTTAAACTACCACCAGGGGGCACCAAAGTGAGCACATTTCAGCACCTGACAGCTGTTCATGCTGTCATTTTAATCTGGGCATAAACGCTGTCCATGGTCCTGTTTCTGCATCTGCATATTTCTTCATCTTCATTTCTTCAAGCTGATCTTGCTTTTTCTGATCAATTAACTCTTTAAAAAGTGGAACCGTGCGAAGGCATGTATATCTTTAAGATCACTGCCCTGAATTAACAAGGTTCGTTAATGATTACAAGCTCTTTATTCAGATGCCACATTACAGTTATGAACAGAATCATTCGTTTAGTGCTTCGATGTTATGCTCGATCACGTCTGAATTCTCAAGTTCAACATGCCGGCTCAAAATTTGTGAATCAACTTTGGTGATTTTTGGAGGTCGGTCATTGTGAACACAGGTCCATTCGTATGTGTCAGAGTCCAAGTCTTTCAAACGTGATTGATTGAGATATGACCGGTTCAGTTTGTCAAACGAAAATAACCTACCAGTTGTTCCTGGGGGACACCTGCAGATGTAACCTGCAGACTGTTTGTGGTCATAGCGTTCAGGCAGAAGAGGGTCACTGCCATACAAGGCATGCCAAGATCTCTCAATGCAGCTGCCGCCATTTCTGCAAGGGCCGCTGCCACACTCACTGATGTCTGTCTCACAATGACGGCCCTCGAACCCTGGAACGAGGAAGGATATTTAATGTGATCAACACTACATATGTTGTTTGTTAAAGATGACACGGGGACAGGCTGTTCTGGACAGAGCTCGTTGTTTTTCAGGTGTGAATAGGTTCAAATGCCTCAGTGTCCTTGTTTATTATTCTCCACATTATTTGACCAAGAGAAGAGCTTCCTTTACCAGGCCAGCATTCACAGGTGTAGTTCCCCCCATTGTCCTTACAGATGGCGCTATTAAAGCAGGGTTCAGAGTAGCAAGGCGGTAGCGGTGTCTCACAGTGTGGGCCGGTGAAGGCTGTTTGAGAGCAGTCACAGCTGTAACTGAGACAATCACATAACAAGACAGTCGGGGTTTGTCATTTATATTAATAAAGTTATTTAAAACATTTCCTTTGCTTTGTTTATAGATCTCATTAGAAGCGACTCATTGTTAAAAGACCACACTGCTTACTCATTCACTCCATCTATACACAGAGCCCCGTTTTGGCAAGGGTGGTCTTGGCACTCATCAGTGTTGATTTCACACCGTTGTCCTTGGAAACCGGTGAGACAGGTGCAAGTGAAGCCACCAACGTAGTCATGGCAACTGCCTCCGTTGAGGCACGGCTGTGACTGACATTCGTCAATCTGGATCTCACAAGTTGCACCTGTGAACATCAAAGCGGTACAGATGTCAGAGGGCAGGCGAGCCTGAGGGCAGAGGGTGGAAACGGAGAAAGCTTTCATGTGGACTGCTGTGCTGTGCTGTGCTGTGCTGTGCTGTGCTGTGAGGATTGCTCTTTTATATCATAGCAAAGCTTTTTGTTGTTTTCCCAAAAAACACTCAAACTATGGAAGGGAAAACATATGCTATGTTTCCTTTACTGTATCCCTAAAAAAAGGTGATTAATGCTCTCATGGTCCATTCAACAGCTACTAACATGGATGGCATTTAATATAGACAGAACACATTTAAACTGGGGTAACACATTTTTGACACGGTTTTCTTGAATAACTAAAACTGTGTAGAATTCTTTAGTTCCCAATAACATATTTTAGGATTGAAATGATGTGGCTTTACATGCTGACCTGTGAAACCAGGAGAGCACAGACAGGAGAATCGACCCACTCTGTCCTCACAGGTTCCTGCGTTCCTGCAGGGCTGTGAAGCACACTCGTTCACATCAATCTGACAGTGAGAACCCTGAAAGCCCGGCACACAGAAACAAGAGTAGCTATCGCCACGGGTTCGACATATCGCCTGGTTCTGGCAAGGGTTTGGGGAGCACTGGTCCACAATTTGAGGCAGCTTGTCCAGAACAGCACCTGAGAACAGATGGTGATTTTATATATGAGAATACAACATTATTATTAACACATGTAAAACCCAATATATGCAGTGCTGTGTGGGACAATTTTCCTCCTTTCTCTGTTTGCATATTTGTTTCACAGCTGAGCAAATACAAAATGCAGTTTTTAAATAAATATTTCATTTAAAAGGTTATCCACAGCTTCATGGCTCATTGTGTAAGAGTGAAAGTAAATCTAATACCTGTTTGTGCCACCTTGGCAGCAAGAATCGCAATCAAGCCTTTGTGATATGAGCCAATGACTCTTTCACATCCCTGTGAAGGAATTTTGCACCGCTCTTCTTTATAGAATTGTTTTAATTCAGACAGATTAGAGGGGTTTTTGAGCATGAACAGTCTGTTTAAGGTTATGCCAGTTTATGATGATCAGATTTTAGTCTGTA